>NC_047660.1:59514220-59694220 GCF_011762505.2 Arvicanthis niloticus | reverse complement strand
TCCCCCGACACCGGCTAAGTGATTACATGGGCTGTTATCTCTTCTCAGCTGGAGGAGCCCCACGCCCCACCCTTGCTGCTCTCTCACCTCCTGAGATCCTCTTTCCAGGCCTTCAGGGCTTTGATGTTGCCAGATGTGGCAGGTTCAGGTCCCGTGCACCTGACACACACACACAAATGCCCAGCTACAGCCTTTCTTTTTTGATAGTCTTATGTATCATATCCAAGCTGGCCTCAGATGCTCTGTGTAGTTTAGGACAACCATAAACTTCTGACCCTCTCTTCTTGCCACCTACTGAGATGGCAGTGCCAAGTATTGAGCCTGAGGCCTTATGCAGGCTAGGGAAGTACTCTGTTAACTGAGCCACATCCTGACCCAGAGGCAGCCTCCTGTCCCAGCTCTGTCTTCTCTAACCTCCCACAGGCCTCACCCTCCTCCATCGCACATCTCAGTAACAGCACACCTCATGTGTGCTTCTTCATCGACTGACTTTAGAATCAGTACACTGATGACTTCATCCTCATGGTTCCTGAGGACTCGAGACCTCCGAGCTCACAATGTGCCTGCCTGTCGATGGGGTCGCAGGCTATCACAGGTCTAGGGTTTGGGCAGAACTGTGCCTTGCCTTTCTTCTACCCAATTCAGAGTCCTGGTGTAACCATGCACAAACCAGTTTCTTTACCAAAAGGCCTCTCCTTCAACTTCTGGGACATACTGCCCTCTGCTGGCTGATATAAGCAATGTTTTTATTGGAGTCCTGCAGGACTTGTGGTTAACAGGATCTGAGGCTAGGCTGAAACCAACTCCCTGATCGAGTGACTGCCTGTCAGGAGTCCGCCAGGCCCACGCAATAGGAGCAAAATTGACAAGGGGCTTATCAAGGTGCAAGAGAGGGTTAAATGTAACCACAGGTCAAAACATAGTCACATCCCTAAGTTCTCAAACAAAATTCCTTAACAAAGGCTCCTGCAGTGACCTGATGCTTGCCAGGCTATGTCACCTTGCACTTGGACTCTTGCAGTATCTCTGTCTAGACTGGGGTCACTCCCGTACACTGTATCTTTCTAGCTAGTGGCCAGAACCTTCTGAAGGAACTGCCCAGTGGCCATTACTTTGTGGGAACTGGGAACTGGCCCTCTGGGTGTGAGAGAAGACTAGGGTTCCTAAGAGAGACACAAGCAAGGGACTGATTCGGTGTAAGAGGGAGCTGGGGAGTGGGGGGTGGGGTAGAGTCAGCGCTGGACCACAGCTGTGGGAACAAGAACTTGGTGGCAGCGGCCTCCAGGCCTCCAGAGGCGAGTGAGAGGATTAGATGACCAGGGGTAGAGGCTGTGGGGACCCAGGAGGGCTTGGCCATTAGGGCTGGGAAACATTTCCCAAGCCTTGGTTTGTGAGTACAGGTGCGGATGCTGAGGAAGCCAACCTGCCCTTCCAGGGAAGGAAGGGATAGGAATACAGTGGGCTTCGCTTGTTGAACATTGAGGAAGTGTCACAAAACAAGTTCCCCAAAGCTTGACAGCACCTTCACACCCAGGAAACTTTCTAGGCCTGTAGTCCAGACACATATAATTGAATGCTTAGTCATCAGAGAGTGGCATGATTTGAGAAGGATTAAGTGTGGCCTTGTTGGAGAAACTGAAGGTCGGCTTTGAGGTTTCAAAAGTCCATGCTAGGTCCTGCTTCTGTCTCTGTCTGTCTTTCTGTCTCTGCCTCTCTGTTTCTATGCCTTTGTCTCTCTGTTTCCCTGCCCCGCCCCCCCAGCCTGTAGATCAGGATGTAGCTATCAGCCCCTTCTTCATCACCATGCCTGCCTGCTGCCATACTCCCCGCCATGAGGATAATGGTCTCAGCCTGTGAAACTATAAGCCAGCCCCAATGAAGTGTTGTCTTTCCTAAGATTTGCCCTTCTTATGGTGTCTCTTCACAGCAATGGAACAGTGACTAAGGCAAGTGTAAAAGCAGGAAAAGTAAGGACCATCGATGTTTCTCACATAGGGAACAGGTTTACATGAGAAGAAAGGAGACATCAGAGGGAGGATGGACAGAGTCAGGACTTCCAAGAAGATGAGGAATTTGGAACAGTGGGTTCAGGTTGTCCTGCCAGTTATTATCAAACAGTGATTAAGCCAGTGATCCTGAGGCCCCATCTTGTCTAAGTTGGAACTTACCCTGACTTTGCTTGGTGGATTTAAAGCCCCAGTGTGGCAAGTCGTTTACAGTCATTGCAGACCTCAGCATACTGACACAGCAAGCCTTCAGAATAAGTGGGAGGTTGTCATGGGATGCTGACACACAACAGCTAACTCCAAATACTGATGGGTCATCATGTGGTAGAGAATGAGACAAAGAGGCCTGTGTCCCTGCTGAAGAACCAAGGACACAGAGGAGGGAACGGCCGGGGGTGAGGCCGTTTAGTATAGACATCCATCCCAGTATCGTTTTAAAAGAGGTGTGAGCTCTTCCTCATCAGGGCCTCCAGGCCCAGCCTGAGTGACTGGCCACACCGACAGAAGACCCAAAAAGATGGCTGCACAGATGGGTTGGGGGGAATCTGTTGAGGTTGGTCTGTTGCTATGTTTGGCAATACTAAATTCTGTACCCCAAAGTCTGGTCACCCCAAGACAGTGAATTCTCACATATGCAGCTTTTGTTGTGCAAACCGTGCTCCTTAATTTAAAATTATGGGTTGAATAAAGATGTCACCAGCCAATATCTGGGCAGAGGAAAGGTAAGAAGGATTTCAGTTCCTGGGCTCTGGGTCTGAGGAGAGACCAGGAAGAGAAAGAAGGAAGAAGGTGCCACAGGGTAGGTAGATTGTGAGCACATGGCCTTGAGGGCCAGCCTATTGGAGAAGGAGCAGCCCAAGAACATGGCAAGTGATATCTCAGAGTTATTGACAGGGAAGTAGACAAATAACACAAAGGGTTGATATGTGCTCATCTTTAATGCGTTAAGGCTCATTATAAATATAAAGGTTTTATGTCTTTTATTTGGGAACTAAATGATCTAAAGTGGGGTAGAAACACCAAATAATATTTACCACAACAGGGATCCATTAACTGCTTTTTGGACAATGGCCATCCACCAAGCACACTACTTAGTATATGGGTCCTGCTGTTCTTGAAGTTTCCGGTTGATGCCTGGGCATACAGGTGGGTGTGGCTGCACTCCAGCAATGCCCAGGATGACCCCCAAGAGTGGAAATGATTGCATCCAAAACACCTCTAGTCCCTCGCAGATAACCCACAACTAGCTGATGTCAGTGGTCCACTTGAATGCATGTGCCAGTGTCATCAAAACTTTACTCTGCTAACTAAAAACATACCTGATTTAAAAAATCCTTCCTTGGATTCTAGTCAACAGGCAGCTGCAGAAGCAAGCAGCATGAAACTATCCACGGAAGATTATATCCAGTTATATGAAAGGCATATACATACATAATTACAGAAATGCCTATGATAAACTCACGGGTTACATAAACAGATTGTTTTAGCATGTATGTAACAAGACAGCAACCCTGCATGGAGACACCACCTGAGCCAAAGACGGTAAAGTGGGTGGTGCTTGTTGTCCCAGGATACACCACTTAGACTTCAAAGTGAAACCAAATTATGCCCACTGCAATGGCCAGTGTACATTTACTGAATTGCTATTGTGCTTGCTGCAGGGAGCCTTGGAAGGCTCTTTAGAGAACAGCTGGGTGGGCAGCTAGATGCCTGCCAGCTCTTCTCATTCTAGCCAGTCCTCAGGAAACAGGCAGGAGCTGGGGTCTGCCTGTCACTTTGGCAGCAACTTTAGTCAAGAAAGCTAGATGTCCCCCTGGCTTGTATTCATGTGAAATGTGGCTTTCTGCCTGCCCATGAGGGTGGAGTCTTGCTAGCTGGCTAACACGGGGCTCCTCCTTGCACACGGAACAAACCTTGTCAGCAGCGCGTACACACTTGCCACATGCCCAGGATTTCTGAGATTAACCAAGTAAGACTGCAGCTGTGGACCTGCCCACTGCCTATAAACTGCCAGGCTGCAGTGTGAGGGTCAGATGCTGTCATGAGAAGGTGAACTCGCTGACATCCAGTCACTATGCATCCTTTCTCAGCTGTCCTCTGAAAGACAGCTTCACTGAACTGAAAGAGTGGAGTTAGGGGGTGGCTAGTTGATAAAGATCTTCAGAACCCATGTGAAGATACCAGCCATAATGGTGCATGCCTATAATCTCAGCACTGTCATGGCAGACACAGAAGAATCCCTAAGGCTAGCCAGCCTAGACTAACTTATGAGCTTCAGCCAAGACCCTGTCTCAAAGGGAGGTGGTTGCGAGACACTATTCCTAGGGAGACATGCATAAGAATTCCTCACTCCAGAACTGACAACAAAGTACAGATACCACCAACTTGGTGAACCAATGAATGTATTGGGGTTACTTAAAGGAATATGGGGAAAGCATTGCTTATAGGAGCAGAAGTGACTCAAAGCCATATACATCACCCACCAATGCCCACCCCCCCCCCCATGGGTGATGGCTGATGAAAGTTGGAAGCCTGGACTACACTGCACAAGCTCAGGTAGCTCAACAGGATGGAGAAAATGCCTTGTAGGTAGCTCAGATGGTCTAAGTCTCTTCCAAGTGCCTGGACCAGTCTATACCTCTCTGGGCAGCTCTGCTGAACGCTGCTTCTTTCAGTTGTTCTTGCCTCCATACCAAACCCGATTCACACACAAAAACCTCTCAGCATCATATAATGGAAATCATTATCCTCAAATGGTAAGAAATTACAGGAAAAAAAAAAAAAACTAGAACCATGGTCACACAGCATGAGATGGTCTTTGGATCTAACTTTTTTTTTTTTTTTTGAGTCAAACAATTAAAGTTTTTTTGTCAGTGGCTTTAAAGTCAGATCTGAAAGCAGTAAATTATATACAATTAAGGTTTCACATGGTAGCACTGTGCTGATTTTCACAGTAAGTACTTGCATTTGCTACAGCTGTATCCTGGGATGGCCATGGGAGGATGGTCCCTCACAGCTCAGCCCCAGAACTTCAGGCAGTCCCCATGACAGCTTCAAATGCCCGCAGCGCCAAGCACTAAAATATTCTGGTCCAGGTTGGTTTTCTTATGTTATAAAAACAAAGGAAAGTCAGCACTGTGGCTGGAGGACACCAGCAAAGGGCTTAACTCAGAGGGCAGTTAGCATGACAGAGCTCTGCACAAACGTGTCGGAGGGAAGGCATACCAGCCTCCTTGGAAAATAACAATTGCTTCCGGTCCAGTCTGCAATAAGCAAATCACTTTCCCAACTCAGTTTTGTTAATCAAGAATTATGGTTTTTTTTTCTTAAAAAAAAATATCCAAAGTCAATTAGACTCCATTAGGTATCAAGCTGAGCACCCACCATGGAGGCTTGGCACTCGGGTGCTTGAAATTCAGTATATAAATGTCACAAGACCTATAGCTGGAACCAGATAGAGTTCCAGGGGTGATGGGACAGAAGAGAGCCGAGGCAGTGTCTCCTTTATGGTCCTCCTGACTCAAGTGAGGGCTCTTCCCACACCAGCTTCAACAGAAGCCAAGTGCTCAACAAGGGATCTACAGGGCCACAGAAAACTGCGAAACCCTGGTCCATTCAATCTCCCCTGCGACCAGTCCTGGGTCACCCAGACCCCAGGTTAGAGCAAGCACATTGTCTTTTCCTCTTGTAAAACAATTAGTTCAATTCAGTGCAAGTGGCAGCTACTGCTGGTGCCAATAATCTCTTGATAAATTCTGTCTCCGCTTGTGTGTGTTTGTGTGTATATGTCCATCCATCTGTCCATCTGTCTTTCCATCTGGGGGGTTCTGGGGATTGAGCTCAGGTTATCAGGTTTGGTGGCAAGTGCCTTTATCCATTCACTCACCTCCAGTACCAGGGTTCCTAAAAGCCAATGTTTCATGGAACATGCCACAAAGTGTGTCAAAGCCCAGCTGCTGTGGCTGATCCTAAGGTAGAACAACTCATGCATAAAGAAGAAACTTTATGAGTGAATAACATATTTTCAAACTTGGTAAACTGAGGAAGAAAAACACAAAAAAAGCTACAGTCAAAAAATTCTGGTAGTAATCTGATTCAACACAGAAATCATGCCTACTTGGCTGCTGGACGTGGAGTGCCCAGGCAGCTGCCCTGCTTGCTCCTGATGATCCTTTTAAAATGGTCCTCATCTTGGGAAGCAGCAAAGACACTGTGTTTTGTTTGCCACACACTGATCTCTCCAGTGACAGAAGGAAGCCTCTGGCCTGGGACTTTGCAGATTGAGTCAATGGGCTCTGGGCAGGGCTCTACAGTCCCCCCAGTGCCACCCAGCCATCTTCCATCCCCATCCATAGAGAGGCCATTACTTTCTCTTGGCTCCTCCCATTCCCCAATTTGGCCTGGTAAGCCCTGAACTCTGCTTTGGGACTCAGCTCAGCACCTCCAAGTCTACAAGGGCCTTCCCACCCCTAATCCCCAACCCCAACACTTGTTGCCTTCTCTTGTCACCTGTTCCTACAGCTTTACCCACAATTTGGGCTCTCATCCTCTGGGGCACCCTTAACAACCTGGCTTGCTGGCCTTGGGTTCTGGGATGGACTCTAGGAGTGTAAGTCACTATCTACATAAGTGTCAGAAGATGCTGCTGCCGGCCAACGACAACATGCCAATCATTTTCTGCATTACCAACTTCATGCTAGATCTCCCACCAGACTGTGCACAGCTTGAGATTGGTGAGCTTTCCCTGAATAGTTTATACCTGAGGTCCAGATGGTCTAGCAGTCACTTAATGAAAAAAAATTATCAAGGGGGCTGGAGAGGCAGTTCAGCATTAAGAACATTTGTTGCTCCTACAGAGGACTGGGGTTGGGTTCCCAGAATCCATGTGGTGGTGTACAACCATTCATAACTCTAACTCTAGGGTATCCAAAGCCCTCTTCTGAAATCCTAGCACATACATACATACATATATACATACATACATACATACATACATGTAGAGAAAACACCCACATACACAGACAAAAAAAGTAAAAGAATACTGAGTATCTATATTATGCTAGGCATCATTTTAGACATCAGAATCAGATAAATTATTATTTTTTAGGTTAAATAACTTTCTAAAAAGATTTTGGAATTTTTTTTGTTTTGGTTTTTACAACAAATACATGGGCATTTTAAGAGCTAGTAATGGCTCAATATGCAATGCTGTGGTACTGATTTGTGGGGCAGACAGTTTTTCCCTGGGGAGGGACCATTGCTCCACCCAATTAAGTTGGTGCATTTTCCCTAAGAAAGGAATGATCTTGACCTTTCTAGATCAATGACCACCATCAAAAAGGGTCTTTCCTGTTATTTACTGTGAGCTGTTTCCCACTGTTGTATTCAAACTTGTCCCCACAAACTTATGGTTGCATCAAATATCAAATACTAAAATAGCCAACTGGTTTTTTTCCACCTAAGGCATCTATAAAATTTTGAGCGCTGTCATATTTGACACAGTCCCTGTATCAAAGAACTGAGTTGAATTTTCCACCTTGGCCCAGTTTGTAGGCCTTTCAAGGCAATGACTGACTTGGGTATCCAATAAACCCTGGAACCGACTCTTATCCATATCATGTACTCAGGTGCATGTTTAATAATTAAAATATTATACTGCCAGTCAGTGTCAGTGTGGTGTGGTATTAGGATTTGTATAAAACAATAAAAGCAATTGTGTAATAATTTGTTAGCCAGCAGATGGAGGGCTTTATCTACCAATGCCATCACACCTGGGAATGTCAATTAACAACCCCTTGGATGGGCAGTTAAACCTTTAAAAGTCCGAATGCTTTTTCCCAATAAGAGTCCCATGGATCCTGTTGGCAAAGGGCCACATATTTCTGTGTGTAAAATTTGGACATTTTGATTCTGAGATTTTTTAAAAAATTATTTTTTATCTTTGAATCAGCAGCCATATTGCCAAGAGTAGCCACAATGATATTTCCTCATTTGAATGATATTGATTTCCATGGATTCTTGGCCAGGGGAAGGGCCTGTCACAGAATTTCTGAATTAGAAGCTTGTCTTGTTTATCAAATTCAGAATGAAGATGGTGCCTTTAAAAAAAACATTTCTCGCATAATTTCAGTGTCCTTTTCTCTTTCTTCTTTTCAGATAATAGTTTTCTTAAAACAAAATAAAATATAATAAAACAAAACCATCACACCAAAGGTAGACAAGGCAAACTAGCAAGAGGAGAGCCCCAAGAGAAGGCACAAGAATCGGAGACCCACTCTTTATTCACACACTCAGGATATGTCTATTTTTAAGACTGAGTATTTCTGAGATTTACAAATGTTCTTAAAAGGCCTTCTCTTCAAAGGCAAAGCTATAAGATACTGTCATTAGGTACATGGATGGGGAGGTATAAGGAGGTGGTATAAAGATGAAGAATTCTAATACTCAAATGGTTCTTCCCCAGTCACATCATGATCAAAGGTTGTATGTAACGTGTGCAGGTTGTATGTATGTGTACACACACACACACACACACACACGGACAAATTTAAGCTGTTATTCATCAGGTGCTAGCCACCTGATTTCTGAGACAGGGTTTCTCACTGGTCCAGAACTCACTAAGTAGGCTAGGCTGGGCAGCCAGCAAGCCCAAGAGAACCACCCACCTCTCCAGTGCTGGGGGTACAAGTGTACATCACCACACCTAACTTTTTTTTTTTTTTTAAAGTTATGCCTAACTTTTTTAAAAAATTGGTTTCTGTGGGATTGAACTCAGGTCCTCTTACTTGAAAGGCCTTACTTTACTTTACTTTACTTTGAAAGGCCTTACTTTACTGCCTGAGCTATCCTCCCAGTCTCACACCATGATCAAATTTGAGCCTTGCCATTAGTAGGTCAGCAACATCAAACAGCAGAGCTGCCTCAGAATTGTATTCTCTTCCTGTGGCCACCCAAACCAGTGACATAACTGCACCGTGGCCCAACACGCTACTGTGAATGTACACAGCAAAAATATTAGGAGAGGCTCATCATGACAGTGGATGGCTCTGAACCCAGCACTCTGGAGACTGAATAAGGCAGGATAGTCACCCATGAGCTTGAGGCCAATCTGAACTACATGGTGATTTTTGAAGTGAAAGGCTACAGAACAAGACCTTACAACAACAACAACAACACATTTAGGTGAGATTACCGTTTTATTTGTTTTGTGGTGCTCAGGAGGGAGCCCAGGCCACTTACACAACTTGTGTAAAATGGAGAATGGGCAGAGCAACTTTAAGTCCATCTATTTCAGCAAGGCCCGGCTAGTAGAAAGATTCAGTGGAATGCAGCCTTTTGGTTATTTATACCGAGTCTTAAGAGACGACCAGATCATCTTATTCCCTAGAGCAGTTTACTGATTGTCATCCTTGTAATCACTGTTTGTCTACAGAAGATCCCCTCCTGTGCATGAACCCTTTTGAAACTGGCTGCATAGCCTCTGGATAAACAGCAGTAGGTACTGTTCTTACACTGGTCTCAAACTATTGCTACCCCATTTAGTGCAATGGAAGAGCACACTGTATGCTGAGAAACACATCTGAAATAAAAAGATCCGAGGTAACATCACTCAGTGGCCAATTACAACTCAGCCCCATAAAAGCTTCTCAGTCATTCAGAGCCTCACAGGCTGAATTTGAGAAGCGCTGTAAGAAAGCATGCGGGTTACTGCAGTGTAGCCCGGCCTGCAGAGCGGGTCTCCAGACGTGGCCTCTTGCTGCTGCGCTGCTCTTCCTTTGCAGACCTGCGCCTCAATACACCATCTAGCATGCAAGAATAACTTCATGTCAGGAAGCACACACAGAGCCCACAGGAACTTGGTCCAACCATTCAGGCTGGGAAGACAAATCATGCTTATGGCAAAGGGACACATATTGAATCTTAACCTTTGACCTCTCACCCATCTCAACCCACATCTTAAAATGTATTCAGTCTGTACGATTCCAGACAACTCACAGATAATACAGTATCTGATAACCCTTGATAAACAGGATTCACTCAGCAATGTATAGCAAATAACACATAACTTTCTTGGGGTGGGAAGTCATTATTTATCTGAAAGAGACAACATGGGCCTGTGTGTCCTCCTGAAAGAGGCACAAACTGCTCGGGGCAGCAAGAATGGACTCCTGTTTACAGGCTCCTAAGACAAGAAGCTGGTATTCTCAGAAGAGACGTGCCAGGGGAAGAGACTGGCTTCAAACTCTTTTTAGCTTTTGGTTTCTAATGACTTTATTGGTGCCATAAGCTACATGTGCTTATAGGATATTAACAGTGGAAAACTCAGTGAGGTTGGCATACCAGACATCTGTGACTCCATAAACATACCTGCTAACAAACCTACCACCTGCAAGTTCCCTCCCATCCTCTACTTCCAGCTTCTTGATAAAACTGCCATAATCATCTTCCCAAGGGGACCTGAAAGCCCTGCCTGACTTTTTGTGCTATATTTGAAACATTCAAAATATATTTACAACTTAGCCAAATAATAAAACAAAAAACCAAACATTTAAGAATCTACTGTCCCTAAAGAGTTGTCTCACTTAAATCTGCAAAAACTTTGTATGGGGCCAAGAGAAGAGCGTGCTACCCCAAACAACTAAGTCCCCACGGTCCCCACATTGCCTTTCTCAGCCCTTCCCTTTCAGCCCCCTCAGGACCTGTCTTGTTTATCACTTCGCTGCTCCGTAGATAATCTTATGGCATACGTGAAACAGTGCACTGCTTGGCTTCCTCTCACTATTGTACGGTTCAGCACTGCCGTTTACCATCTTCATTCAACACTATCTATTCAGCCATGTTGAAGAATGGAGCCACATCATTTATTTCACTTCATAGCAGGTTCCCATGGTGTGAACACTACATATTTCTTTAAAAATCTAATCTGTTAAAAGAAATGTTCATGTTGTTTCCAGCTTTTGTTCTGAAGAACAGCATTATATTGAACAGTCTGTCACTTCTTTGTGACACAAGTTTCTCCAGAGCTTATCCTTGCAAACTGACTTGCTGTGCCATTAGATATACCAAGCGGGGTTTTTACAATGTCTAATCCAGACAACGTGATTCAAAGTTCCAGCCCTGCACACCCACACAGGCATTCTGAATACCTGTCTCCTGCTCACTTGGCACTGACACCCGTGGTTGTGGCCTCTGAAGACGCCCGAGAGTCTGCTCATGGTATCACCGGATATTTCTATTCCTGCTGCTGGGAACGAGCCGCTGAGTCAATTCCATTCCCGTCAGATGTTTCCCTGCTGTCAGTCCCCAAGAGTCTGTGTGCTCTGGAATGGGCTCATCCCTAGGGACTCTGTGGCTTTTCCCAAATTTTCTTTATAATATCTCTGGGTGAAGTACTTGCTAAGAAGTGTCAATTTGTCAATTATTTGCTTTTATAATCAACATTCATCTATGTCCTAAACTATATTTATGTGTATGTTATATATTATATACATATATATAATATACACGTATACTATATATATTACTCCAGTCATAAAAATACCTAGAATTTTGTACACCCACCTTCTGGCCTTTTAAATGATCTTTTCCTCAAATCATTACTTCTTGAGGTGAGGTCTCTAGTGTTAGTGAGGTAAGGGCTTGTCATCATGTCCCACATGAACATGAACCCACTTGTCAGCAGTGTGCATTAGGCAGTCTATTGTTTAGATGTCTGCCCCAGACACCAGCCTATACCTATTAGGAAACAGCAGCTTACCACCTAATGTTTAACAACTGTATTTTTTCATTTCTCCAAATTCCATTTTCAAAATTTCCTGATTCTTTTTCATAATAGTTTGTTCACATTTTTGCCTGCACTATCCCCCAAATCACACTCCTCCTGCCTCAGCTTCTCTGGAGCTGAAATTAGATGCAGATGCAATCACATGCAGCTTCGCTTCAGTGGCACTTTCACTTACATTTTATCCTGCTTGGCAGTTCTGACACAGAAGCACGTCTAACTGCATGCTAGCTGCAGCTCACTCCGTGCGGGACGTGCACTCTCTATGCTTGCTGGCTTCTCAGTTAGGATGCCACATCTTACACCCTGTGGGGCTAAGCTGATGGTCAGCCTTCTTTGAGAAGACTGCATTTGCTTCTGCTGAGGGGCCACTGGAACCTGAGGAGGAGCCTGAGGCTTCCTGTGAGGCTGGAGCCTAAGAACAGCTTCAGTTCACCACCTTTTAGCAGATGCCCACTGGCTTTAGTGGCAGACCCCAGGAGGGCTTGCATGGCAGCATGTACAGCTGTTGTCCTGGGTCACCTCTGACTCCAGTGATCGCTTAGATTCTAGCAACACATTCCTCTTACCTCTATTTTTTGAGGGGAATATGAGTCCTTGAACATTATCTTTATCATCTTGAAAGTTTAGTGTCTATTTAAAAAGTGTTTTATCTGAGCTCTGCTTCTACAGCATAGGATACTTGGGACAGTCACTCAGTCCCACCTCCTTTCTGTATGTTCCTGTCTCTGTCACTGAGATGCATGTGACAGCATGTCTCCATCCCTTGCAGACAGCTAGACAGCTGGATATGGCCAGGAGTCAAGGCTCCATGTAACAAAAGAGCTGAAATTTGGCTTCCATTTCTCTTACTCTCCTGGTTTTGTTTTTAACAGATTTGAAGTGTAATAGGGACCCACACACCATGAGTCCCTGTGTGTGAAACGGCCAGGGAAGACCAATCCATAAAGCTGCTCGTGCTGACTAGGACTGGGGTAGGAAGGACAGGGTGACTACAGTATCAGGTTTCTTTACACTGTAATGAAACACGCTGGCGTTATACTGTAACGCCATAGGACACAGCTCTGAAGGGACAGAGGCCAGTGAGCTCTGTACTGTAAAGGGGTGAATTCACAGTGAATAAATTATACACTATGAAGCTGTTCCATCATTGAAAAGGAGATAACCATATTATTTATTGATATAAAAATTCTTATTTAAAAATGCATCAAAACATAAGCTAGGCTTAATGAACTGTCACCAAGAACCACAACTTGACTGGGTGGCTGAGACACTGCCTGACAACCCAGCAGCCTTCCTTGTCCTCGCCTTCCACTCTCCAGTCTCCTGCAAGAATGTCTTCTTCCTCCTGAGATGCTGGACACAGGCCCTTGGCTGATTTTAACATGGACAGGTCACATGTCTTCTGCTCCATGGCTTGCCTTTGCACCCTCTTAGTGGGATCTTTTGATGGACAGATGCTCTTAATTTCAACAGACAAAGGAATGTGTCTTTCTACAGTTAGCACAATATGCTTTCTCCCTAAGTGCAAGACTCACACTGGCCCTCAAATACCTCTGAGCAGGGTCACATCTTTTATTTCCTTTACTTCTTAATACAAATTTAAAAAGAAAATGTGGTAGTTATGTATCCAGATTGTAAATGATAAATAAGACATTCATGTTTTCGTAGAAACCTTTGTATTTTGGGGTTTTTCAAGATTATCAAATCACTGCTGCTTTAAGAAAATATACAGGAGACTCCAGTTACTTAAAACCCAGACAATCACAACCAAGCTACCATTTTAAAACAAATATGCATAGCATCATGTTTAATATCATTCACTTATGGAATTGTAACTCTCATGATATATTACATTCAATATTGTTTTACTTAATATGCAAATAATAAATGTGAAACTAGTGACTCACTTGTGGTAAGTCTGCTTCACTAATGTATTAAACAGGATCTTTCCATTCTCCCAGCAGCCTGGGCCGCTGTGTCTTTACTCTAGAAGAACACAGATGCCCTCATTGCTCGGCCCTCACAATCTGTGCTAAATATTCACAGCTCCCCTCTCTGACTCCCAAGAAGCTTTTGTATGAGTGTAGGAGAGTGCTGCTGCTCGCTGTTTCAAACAAATGTAATCTATAGATTTGCTTTGTGTGCAGTCATTTATACTACTGCAGTAACGGGCAAGCAGAACCTCACACAGCTCCTCACACACACACGTTTATGAACAAGCTGGATAAGTGAGTCTAGTCTTTAGAAAAGACCATCCTGCATCTACCCACACAGAGGTCCATCATCTGATCTTAAAAACTCACTATCTATTGCTCCCCCTCCTGAGCGTCACCACCTCAACAGAATGCTTAGAGATACTTACTTTCTCTCCTTTCAGGCTCATTTGGGTCAAGACTATAAGCTTCAGACGGATTCAACTGCCACTGTAGGAGGTACAGATATTTTATTTATATGTTTAAAATGAGTTAATAAACAGCACATCAGTACCTTGCTTTTCATTATCAAATAGCTTTAAAAGTCCACGTATCTCTGCCTATTAAGGCACTGACCTTGAATGATCCTAACTCAGATCAATCAGATCACCTGAATCTAGAATCAGAATCAAAATCCTCAGAGAAGGAAGGGGCTCTAACAGTCCTTTATACTCATTTTATAGGTGATAAATAGAAGACTAAAGAACTGTAGTAACTTCCCCCAGGTCACAGTGACACAAGACAGAGACAGGATTAGAATCTGCGTGCCCATAACAAACCAGGCACTGTCTATTTCCAGGACCCACCAAGGTGTTTTTTAACTTTGTTTTTAATGTTTGTTACTATTATTATTTTTATCATTTTATGTTTATATCCCCAGCACTAGCTGAGCTCCTGGTGTCTGACCAACATTTGGTCAGATCATATTAGTACAAGCAATGCTTCTGAGTCACATTTCCCTGCAGTCTTCCTGTGGTTCAGCACGAGAATTTAAATAGAGCATTACTTGGATTTTGTCCTCCAGCAAGGCTCCCGTAACATGATGTCAGACAGACCTGGCTAAGGATGTGAGAGGTGTGAGGGATGCAGTGCACGTTAGCAAAGAAAGACTCCACCAGGCAGTCTTCAGATGATCTCTGTGTCGTAGGGACGTTCTCCTGTATGGACTGTCTCAAGCAGCTAGCAGGCTGTCTGGTTCCTACTGAAGCTAAGGATGATGACTATCTCTTCATCACTCAACTGGAACTCAAAGCTCCCATGTATGTGTGCTGGAGTCCCAGGCTTGGGGATCACTAACACATTCTCCTGGATATGGAACCAAATCAGAACCTGAGCTGAGGTTTCCCTGTGTTTTGTGGGGGTCTCTTTAATCTTGTAATCTTCTAGTACTTAATGGTCCTCTGGCTTGGCCCAAGGCCTGTCTGGAGAGCCCAGGGGCGATGGGATGTGGTACTGATGTTCTTGGAGTGTCAGTACTAGATTGCATTGTCCAAGGTACAGGGCAGTCAGCCTAGGGCAGTGGCCATTGGTTTGTGTCAGTTCAGGAACCTTTCAATCTGGAAATTGTTGAAGTTGGAGATGCCCAGAGCTTTCACCAACTCTTTATCCACCAGTTCGTCCCTGACCTGCCATGCATCCAAGAAGGCTAGTTTAATGGTGAGACTACTGACTCTATCATTTTGTGGGAATAACTTCTTTCTGGGCTTAAGTCCTTATGGCCACTGAATATGACGGAGGTGCAAACAATCCAGTTTCAGACCCAGGAGGTCTTTTGAAAGGCTTCTTCAGCAGCTTTCCCAATGCATGTGGACCACAACTTGCTGACAATGAAGAGGTCCTATCATTTCACTTCTCTTTGATCTGACCTTGGATGGCTTTTTCTTCATTCTTGTTATAATAAGCATATGCAGTCAATGTGGCCAATATTGCTACATTAATGGCCATCTTTGTGGCTTTCTTAACTTGGTCTGAAGGAGACTTCTACATGCCCAAGCTCACAATAGCTATTGTGGTAGTGGTGGTGGTGGTGGTGGTGGTGTGTGTGTGTGTGTGTGTGTGTGTGTGTGTGTGTGTGTGTGTGTGTGTATGTATGTGTGTGTATGTATGTGTGTGTGTATGTGTGTGTATGTATATGTGTGTGTATGTGTGTGTGTGCCATGTATTGACCAAAGGAGAGGACAAGCATCCTCTTCTATTGTTCTTCACCTCATTCCCTTGAGACATAGTCTCTTACTGAACCAGAAATTCTCAGTCTTGAGAAAAGTTTTATTTTAACAGGAAGGGTGATATGTAGGAGGAGCTAAGGTGGGAGGAGTACCGAGAGGAAGAGAAGGAGTAAGGAGAGGAGGAGAAGAAGGAGAGGAGAAGCTAGGTGATGAGAGAGAGAAAGAGAGAGAAGGGGGGGGGACGGACATGGAGACAGATGTTCACGAGTCTCCACCAGTCAAAGATAGTTGATATATCTAGGTTGGGTATTGGGTTACACTTCTGATTGAGCATTACCAAACTTATAAAGCCTTTGATTAAGATTTTAAAACAATTGTATAAAAGCAAAAAGGGAAAGGGGGCATGGGATAGGGTTTTTCTAGGAAAGGGAAATGGGGAAAGGGGATGGCATCTGAAATGTAAATAAAATATCCAATAAAAAATTTAAAAAAATAAAAAATAAAAAATAAAAAAAAAGAAAGAAATTCTCGGTCTTTCAGCCAGGCTGGCAGCCAGCAATCCTTGGCAATCCTCCTGTCATTGTTTCTTTTTACCCTCAGCTCTGCAGTTACAGGCACATGTGGTCATGCCTGTTTTTTATGTTAATTCCAGAGATCCAAACTCAGGCTCTCATTTCCCATTGAGCCATCTCCACCCTATCTACTGAGTTTATACTGAGCAATAAAGAATAAACATGTGACTCAGACTTTGGTAACTTATAAAAATAGGACGGCTGAGGTTAGCCCCAAGAAAGAGACAAGAGTGTGAAAATGGCTCAGTGGGAAAGTGCTGGTCACATAAACATGAGCACGATCCCTGTACCCAAAGAAATGCCAGGCACAGCAGTGAGCCTGTAGCCCTGGAGTCAGGGATGGAGAGACGTGTGGAGCCTGGAGGGTCACTGGTCAGCCAGTCTAGCTGGAAAAGGAGAGCTCCAGATTAAGCAAGAGACCTAGTCTCAAAACCCAGGATGGAGAGTAATACAGAGAGTCCTGACATCATCAACCTCTGACCTGTATATGGGCATTGACTGGTGAGCTTACACATATATGCATGTGTATAACACACACACACACAGAGAGAGAGAGAGAGAGAGAGAGAGAGAGAGAGAGAGAGAGAGAGAGAGAGAGAGAGAGGGATTTATAAAAAGTAGGTGGGGAGTTACATAAGAAATGATCAAAAAAGGAATGTTTGAAATATACCAAACCACCAAAATCTATTACTTTGAGCAAAACAGTAAAAAAAAATCAGTAACTTTAAACTTTCATCTCCAAATACTTATAGAAATGCTTTTTATAACTATAAAAATAGAAATAATATAGTTATATAACAAAGGAAATAATTATATAAGCTAGGTGTTCAGGTTGGGATATGTTTGATTATTAAAAGTAATTTTTGGAACTTTTAACAACACAGAAAATACAGTAATGCATTGACCATGTTATATATAAGTTACAGAATAATGCACATTTTGAAGTGTTCCTCCTAGTCTTGTACAGTGAGCACATTCTGCTTTATAACATATCCATGTGTATACTGTACATGTATGCTTTGATTAAACGATATAAGCAGGAACACAAGGCTGACATTGTAAACAGCTCTGTAGAAATGTTCCTACTCACTGCACATTCTAGTCTATTGATGGGCATTAGGCACCAGGCTTAGGCCCCTGGGTTGACAAAAGGGAGCCTGTGATTCTGGACAAGATGGCTCTCCACAGAGCATAACTAGGATAAGCAGGAACCCTGTGGGAGCCCTGGATTCACTGTAGCAGAATCTCACTTTATTTCTTCATCCTTTGACTCTAGCTGGGTCATCACATTGTGGAAACAGAGAGTAACTTGATATCATGCCAACAATCTCCGAGAAAAAATTTTGCAGAATTCTAATAACTTTTCTGCATGCTCAAGAATATTCCAAAGTAAAACACTTTTTTAAAGCCTAAGTAGAAAAATGTATATTAAAAATTCTGACTTTTCCATGAACCACCTCTATCCCTTTAAAAAAATCTTAAGTATGAGGTGATCTTGTCTCTGATCTCCCTCCTAAGAATGTGTGTACTGTGCATTTGTGAGGTGCGGCTACTACAACTGCACCTCTGTCCAGCAGTCCAAAGCCGGGGAGATGGTGAGCCACAGGAGGGCATCGAAACACCAAAGGCCAGGGCACAACTCTGCAAGGTGCAGGTGCAGGCAAGGATCCTTTGCTGGAAATGTATACTTCAGTAAACTTGTATATATAATAAACTCACTCACAGTCCTAAAAGAGTAAAATCACTAATTCACAATGTTCAGCAGGTTACCAAACAGGAAGTACACTTCGGGAAAAGACATGTACTTACTGTGAATTTGCGAACACCCTCAAGCTCCCCAAACTTCATGTAAGAAATGTCTGCTTTCTTTTTTCCAACATCTACATCACCAGCATAGATCTGCTTTATGCCTGCACCTTTAATTAAAGGCACACATTCATCACAAGGGCACTTTGTCACAAAAATCATGCTGCGTTCTTCTGGTTTTATATCTTGACATCTATAAAAAGTTATAAAATATTACAAAAGCTGTTATGAAAGACCAAGTAAGTGTTTAGAGAATTTCTTAAGCTTTAAACTTGAAGTTTTGTAAAACAAATTTGCAACATTACAAACAATGATCAAGTAATATTCTTGCTAAATTAGCAATATTCAAAGTATGCAAAAATCTGACAATCCTAACTGACAGTCACTGACTGTGGGTAAGCGTTTGGTATCCTAACTGACAGTCATTGTCTGTGGGTAAGCGTTTGGTATGCTTGACATGGTACTTGAAAGTAGCTGAGAGCAGAGGGTTGGGGAGACAACATAGCGTGACACATGAGTAAGTCCTTCCTGCATATGTACTTCATATGACGCCAGATGATGGGGTTTAGTTCCCAAGAGCAAAGTAACTGTCACCACAGCAGCCAAAAGACTGAGCTTTAACTTAGATATACACTGTTAGATGCTTCCTAATGAATAAATAGTAACTTCCAGTTTTGAGCTACAGTTCCACTAACCTTCCCCAATCATAACTTATTTTTTAAAAAAATAAAAAAATTGGATATGACGTATTCAAACTCTTGTGCAGAACACAGAAGGTAAATCTACACTGAAGAAGATGGAGAGAGTGCAGTTGATATTCTTGGTACGTGCTGTGGTGGCCTAGACTAAAGTGGCTCTCCTGTGGCTGCAGGGACAGCAATCTCTGACAGAGCACTTTAAACATTTCTTTAGAGAATTTCATATACGAGTTCTGAAGTTATTCAGTCTCCTCCCCACTCTCTCCAGGTCCTCCCATCTCCCTCCTATTCCTCAAATTCACCATCTCTTATTCTTTAATTTTAATCGTGTGTGTGTGTGTGTGTGTGTGTGTGCGCGCGCACGCAGGTGAATTTGTGCACATGTCTTCATAAACACAATCTGCTGAGACCATTCAGAGTTGCTCACATTTGGTTAGAGCTGAGCTCTTAGGATTGGCTATCCCATCAGGGCCTCATCCTTGGAGAACATTGATTCTCCTTCTCTCCGTAGCTATTAACTAACTGCCTGTTGCTCTTCTAGGGGTAAAGCCATGTGAGAATTTCCCTATCCACATTGACATAACAGTTGGCAGTATAACTGTTCAGGTCTCATTTATGAAGCAATATAGTTGATATTTCCTGGGTGCAGCTTCCCTGCCATATATAGAAGACACTGTCTCAAGCAGACATCTTGCATGGTCCCCTCAAACAAAGGCTCTTTAAAACACTTTAGTTCATAACATCTGTACATGTGCTAGCTAGTTTTATCTCAACTTGACACAAACTAAGTCACTAGAGAGGAGGAACCTCAGTTGAGAAAATGTTTTCAGGCTGTAGGCAAACCTGTAAGACATTCTATTAATTAGTTATTGACGGGGAGGGCCCACTTGTGGGTTGTACCATCCCTGGACTGTGGTTCTGGGTTCTTTAAGAAAGCAGGCTGAGCAAGCCATGGGGAACAAGCCAGTCAATAGCACTCCTCTATGGCCTTTGCATCAGCTCCTGACTCTAGGTTCCTGCCTTGTTTGAGTTCTGGTCCTGACTTCTTTCAGTGATGGACTGCAAAGTAGAAGTATAAGCCAAATAAACCCCTTTCTCCTCAACTTGATTTTGGTCATGATGCTTCCTCACAGCAATAGTAACCAAGGGAGTATTTCCTAAACAGAACAGACGTGCTTTAAATTTAGAAAACAAAGGGGATACTAACATCCCAAAATAGAAATAGCTGGGCAAGTCCCTAAGGACAAGCATCCAATACATTCATCCTAGAGAGAGTAGGAAAGGATTTCTGAAGAAATGGAAACAGCTGGGGAATCCATGCCCATGAATAGCCTCCAGTCCACGAGCAGGACCACGTTTTATCAAGACACTATTTCTGAAAGTATCTCTTACGGTTTTTAAAGGAAAACAGATGGCAACAACAGAGAACTAGCCTCAGCTAACCTCTGCTGTCTTTTGAAGGACAGAGGCTAAAGCTCATACCTAAAGGTCAAAGCGTTCTGCTCCGCATGTATGATGTATCTGAATTTCCGTATTTCTCTGTCCTTATGCTTGTCATCCATGTGTGGGAAGTCCGCATACTCAGAGCCCACAGGAAAGGCATTGTACCCACATCCTACGAAGTACATGGCTCCAGTTCCATCGCAGCTTCTCTGTGGGGTCAGCAGAAGCACCGTGTGAGTCTCAGTATTCTGAAAGGCATGTTGCCCTCACACTTCATGTAAAGAAGGTTCCCTCCACTTCTATAACAAATGGAGCCATCGAGAAATACAAGGTCTGAGCTGGAGAAATGGCTGAGCTGCTAAAGGCTTGTGCCACCAAGCCTGGAGAGCTGAGTTTGATCCCTGGAATCAGCATGGGAGAGGAAGAACATGGTTGTGCATCTTGACACATACACATCCCCTAGCACAGGAAATAAATGAGACTTAAAGTTAAAACACAAATAGAGCATCCAATCATTTTATGGCCACCTTCCTCAGATATGACCTCAAGGCTGTCTTTGATGTTAGCAGTTAACACCATTGTCTGTAAGTTATAAACCATTTTACTTGATCTAGACAGTTCTCTCCAAACAAGTGACAAATCCTAGGGATCAAAAGCCATGTTTTATATTTTGTTTCCCGTCCCCAGCACACATTGGATTGCTCTGCACAGAGGTATTTATAAGAGAGTGAAGAGATTTGAATCTCTGTGTTGTACTACTGGTTAATAAGTCAGAAAACTTAAAAATATTTTGAACAATTTCTGTTGTTGAGCTATAAATATGTTATTGTAATTTAGTTAGAAAATAAAAAATGTACTTTCCTTTAATCTTCCATGTTTCCGAGTATCTAACATATGCACACATAATAACAGAACTCACTTGGCTGCCTTTTTCTTATTTCTTTTGATCAAGGGTATATTAGTGTTAATATTGATGCTTTATCAACACTGGGATGACAACTGATCACTGACAGTGTCTATAATTATTTAGAATATGCTATAGATCTCACTAAGTATGCAAGTGGTAGCAACAACAGACCCACAAAGACAAAGGAGAAACAATCATCAGAGTTTTATTCTGATATCCCTGTGTGTGCTGTGACATACAAGACCCTCCCTAAAGGCAGTGTAATTTAGAAAACCGGAACTGAGACCTGGGTTCATTGCTGTAACAAACCCAACCATGTGTCTCTTAGGCCTTTAATGTTGGTCTGCTAGAGGAATGTGGAAAGGTTTGTAACTTTAGGCTAGAAAACCCCTTGAATACTGTAAGTAGCATGTGACAGGCTATTCTGGTGGGGCCTTGCAAGACAAAGGTGCTAACTTGGGCAGAGAAGGCCTAGTTCATCAGGCTTCAAGGACTCTATGGGGAGCTAAGCTATGTACTGACATTGTGATATCATGGAAAACAGTCTGGCTGCATTCTTCCCATATCCTGACAACTTGGTTACTGTTGAATTTAAAGACATGATACATAATTTGTTTAGCATTCAAGACATGTAATGGTTATTGTTCCCTGCTCTCATCCAGCAAGAAAGAGAAAAGGATAAGAGACACATGAAGCTTGGGGAAGTGTCTGAGTAAGTGTAAAGCTTTAGGAGAGCTGGCACAGATGACAAGCATCAGTGACTGTAGAGTTCAGTGCAGTTGAAGGGAGCCTGGTGTGCTGCTTGGATGTCACAGTCAGCTTGCACAACTAGAGCCACCTGGCATGAGACCCTCACCTGAGGAGTGGCCTCTCTCAGACTGCTCTGGGACATTTCCTTGACTGCTGATTGACAGAGAAGGCTGAGGCCCACGGTGGACAGTGCATCTGCAGGTGGGTGATACTGGGTCAGGTTAGAAAACTAGATAAGCATGAGGAAGAAAGAAAGCGCCATTCCTTCATGGCTTCTACTGCAGTGCCACCTGGAGCTCCTGCCCTGACTTCCCTCAGTGATAGAATGTGACCCGAAAGTTAAGCTGAAATAAACCCCTTCTCTCTCTCTCTCTCTCTCTCTCTCTCTCTCTCTCTCTCTCTCTCTCTCTCTCTCTCTCTCTCTTTCTCTCTCTCAAAAAATGTAATTAAAAAATTTAAACTGCTCAGTGCTCACTGTGGCAGTGTCCAACCAACTCACACATGTTCAGTAAAGGCTTGCTAAATGGAAGAACCTTAAAATTTGTTGATGGTATTTTAATAAAATTCATCAATATAAAAACATTAATCTCAACCAGTCAATATAGTCCAATACATCATCAGGTTGAACAGCAAGAGCTGTAATTGTTACCACTAATGATGGGGGGAGTGATGGACTGAGCTCAGGAGTTTGAGGCCAATCCTGTCTCAAATATCAAAGTGCAGCACCTCAAAGACTGACTGAAAAATTCAGGTTAAATATTTAAACAATTATTTTCATACTTACAGATTTTGCTTCTGCCCAAATGACAGCTCCAACTCCTGTTTTATGATCCTCTGAAAGACAGGATGTTTATCTCAGTAAAAATCAATGCTGTCAGTACTAAATCCATTCTTCCTAAATCATATGAACATACTTATTGCAATGTACATGATTAATGTAGCAACAACTACTTGCCCAACTACACAAAACTCTCATGATAAATCTTTTTAGGTGCAGGATACAGGAATGAGGTACCAAATAACCAGACAGAGCCACCGACCACTCCCACACATGGTGTCTCTGTGACAACCTCTGAATGGCAGTGGCACACTCAAGTTATAACTGGAACAGCTCAGTCTCACTGACTCTCCCCTAACAGGACAGGATCTAAGTGACCACTTCTAACAGATGATGAAGCTGAAGAAATAAGAAATTTCTAAAAGAATGGATTTAGTGAAATAACCATTTGATAAAATCAAGTTTGTCATTTTCTAACTTTTTTTTAACATTCTAATCATGGAAAATTGACTTAATGGAAATATTTTTGTTAAAAAAAAGAGTTCAAGTAGAAATTCTATTTAAGGTTTTCTTTTTCCTTCTACATTAGATTGAGTTTTAAATTTCTAAGACAAATTTGAATGAATTATAAAACCATAGTATTTATCAAAATCACAGCAAGGGACAAAGTAGGGACATTTACAGAGAAAATCAGTATTGTCTGTACCTTTCCCCAGGGCCATTTATACTGCTAAGGTTTGAGTACAACTGTCTTTCCCTTCAATTTCCTTCAAGCCAAGCTCTCCCATGAAAGTGCATTTAAACGTCTACTTTTTCATTACACACAATTCAGACAAAAGTCCTACCACTGTTGTATGAAAAATCTAAGATGCCTTAACTTTAAAAATTATAGTCATGCAATAAAATTTCATATTTCCAATTCAAGCACATTTGGGTTTTCAAACTTATAGTACAATATATATTTTCTGTTAAGCATTTTTACACATGATCTCATTTTTTTTTTACCAATTTTATCAATAGTTAAAATTTCCATTTCTAGATATAAAAATTAACTGAAATTTAGTTCTTTTAACCAAACATTTTCTCCATCTCTCTGTAACATTAAGAATTCCCTTAAAAAGCATTCCCCATTTTGAGTGCCATATATGTCCAAAGTGAAAGGCCGACTGTGGAAGGAGGGAGACAGTCTAGTCCTCAAGAAACTAGCAGCTGAATGGGGCATGGCAGGGAGAAGGAAGCTGTGCTTGGAGGAGGGGAATGATGCTGAGGGGTATGTGGTGATGGCTTCTATGGTGTTAGGAGAGAGATCTGGCATCAACAAAGTTTCCTTCCTTCCTCGACATTTATAATTTAATGCAGGAAAATAATGTAATGTTTTATGCTCATTCCTAAGATAGTTGTAGAAATTATAGCCACAATATTATTACCTTCAAAATAAAAACCTAAGCAAAGCAGTAATTAATACATATATAAATAAAAAAGCAAACTCTCCATATAAAAAGCCACATTTCCTGCAACAATATCTTTCTTATATTAGGATTTTGGTCTTGGGAGCTATTATTTCTCTTAGTCAGGGGACAGACTGGACTTTGTCAAGAAGGAAACAGCCTTTTCCCAGAGGTAGCACTCTGTGCTTGGCAAAGGCTAGCTGTAAGGGAACAGTTTCTACTGTTTTTCAAGAAGGGTTTCTTGATTATTCACTTGTTTTTGCTTGGTTGGTTGGTTGGTTGGTTGGTTGGTTGGTTGGTTGGTTGGTTTTTGAGACAGTATCTTGATGGATAACCCAGGCTGGCCTTGAACCTTCAGTCTTCCTGCCTCAGGTCTTCCTGCCTCAGCATCCCTGAGTGTCAGAATTAAAGGCATGTACCTTATCTGTAATTCTTAGGAAATTGTTCCTTTTAGTTTGTTTTTTTGTTTGGTCGGTCGGTTTTGTTTTGTTTGTTTGTTTGTTTTCTGCATAGCTTTGAAGAACAGGCCAATTTATGACCACCAGATTCCTGAGGCTTATCAAAGCCTGAAGCCAGAGAGACCTCTTTAGTCCATAGTTCACGCCTACAGGCACGACTATTTTTTCTTTAGGTTTTAAAATTCTATTTGTGTGTGCACACATGCATGTGCATGTGTCGATGTGCATTTGTAGGAGTCAAAAGGACAACTGGAAGGAATTCTTGTCTTCCACAATGGAAGAAGGGGGGTGTGGTAAAGCCCTTTACTCTCTGAGCTAGCTAGCTGTTTTTGTTATATTTCTAGATCAAAATTGCTGGGTGCCTGATAAAAAGGCTGATTCCTGGCTCTTGTGAAGACCCCTGATCAATCAAAGGAAAGAGGCCAGGGCCAGGGACCTGGATTGTCCACAGCTGCCTTCTGATGCTTTGTCACACTAACATCTGACTTGCAGAGCCAATCAGAACAGTTTTGAGATGCTATTCCTGCCTACTTCTATCTTCAACACCATGTCTACAGAGCACTTTCCAGCCAGAGCCGGGAGTGCCTGCCAGAATAACATATGCACTATACTTTTTTTAAAACATCCCCAGATTCTAAATTCCTTTACATTCTTTACATTTTCCCTAAGGGCTTTAATAATTATGATCTCTCTCTCTCTCTCTCTCTCTCTCTCTCTCTCTCTCTCTCTCTCTCTCTCTCTGTGTGTGTGTGTGTATAATATGTGCCTGTAGAAGCCACATGTTGATGTTGGGTATTGTGCTGTAACTTTACTTCTGGAGACAAGGTCTCTCACTGGAGCTTACTGATTGGCTGAACTATCTGGCCAATGAGCCCACAAGATCCTGTTTCAGTGGCAGCCCTGGGATTGTAGGCACTTACAACCACACCCTGTGTTTTAGGTGTGCTGGGGACCCAAATTCAGGTCCTCAGACTTGCAAGGCAGAGCACTTTACCCACTGAGCCACCTGCCCAGCCCCTGAAGCATTTATTTTGATATAAAAAGATTCCCTCATTTAATAAATACTCTAGTTCTCAGGGAAAATGGTAAGTGTGCCAGCGATTCTCCCCTGGAAGAACTCACATTGGCAAGTGACAGTCAAGTTGCATCTTAACTAGAAGTTGAGTTCCAGAACCTTCCCCTGCCCACCCCTCAAAAAACACCAAAAAATAAAAACAAACAAAAAAACCCCTATTTTTTCCTTGAAATCAAGTGTATCAGCATAGATTTATGTATAAACCTGAATAGTAAGTGGACACATGTATCATACAAAACATAATTTATAGTAGAGTACATAACTCTACGATACAAATCAGACTTTAGATGATCATCAACCCTGATTAACATCAGAACACCCTGTTGAACTTTTAAAGACCTAGGTTGTACCCAGTTGACTAGGTCCAGGTAGTTTGAGCATCTGTACCTTTAAGGTTTCCAAGGAGAGTCTGTACACTGTTGGTTGAGATCCTCCATTCCGCTTACTTGACCTGAGGTCTTTTAAAGACCACTGCCATCTGCACAGGCCTTTCTGACTTTCCTTCTCTTCTCCTTTCTTGGGATAATTAAGAGTGTCTAGGCAGGGGATGTAGCTCAGGTGGTGGACTGCTTGCCTAGCCTGCCATGAGGCCCTAGGTTCCTCTCATCTTCAGCACAACATAAAGCAGGTCCAGGAGGTGCATGCTTGTAATTCCAACACTCAACAGGTGGAGGGAGGAAGATCAGAAGTTCAAGGTCATCCTCAGCTACATAGGGAGCTTGGATTGCATAGACTCTATCTAACAAATAAACAAACAAACAAATAAATAAACCCCTACTATATGGCATGCGTACCAAATAAGTCTTACTTTACCAGTTCTCCTATCTGGACTTCCCCTACTTACTTCTAAGCTGAATTTTAAAAGGTGGTAATTCTACACTTAAAAACATTAGGTAAGCCAGGCAGTGGTGACGCACGCCTTTAATCCCAGCACTTGGGAGGCAGAGGCAGGTAGATTTCTGAGTTCGAGGCTAGCCTGTAGAGTGAGTTCCAGGACAGCCAGGGCTACACAGAGAACACTGTCTCAAAAAATCAAAAAACAAAACAAACAAACAAACAAACAAAAAACCCCAAAACATTAGGTAAGAAAGGAAATAGTGTTGAGAGCCTATACTTTACTAAAATAAAAAAACATCACTAAGTAATATTTTTCTTTTACAAACATGTAAAAGAGTAAGACTGTTTAATTTGCTGAGAGAAACATACAACCAGAAGACTCTATAATAACATTTTTACCTTGATTCTTTTCTTCTAAATTTGTTATTTTAAAATTCTCAGAATTCTGTTTTTATTAGAAATAGAATACATGGGTTGAAGAGATGGCTCAGCAGTTCAAAGCACCTGTTGCTTTTAAGGAAGACATGAGTGGTTTCCAGCACCAGCATTATGGCTCACAACTGTCCAACACAGGATTACATAGGATCCAACACCTTCTTCTGGGCTCTGAAGGTATGTAGTGCACAAACATGCATGCAGACAAAACACTAGTACACATTTTTAAAAAATCTTTTTAAAAAACTGAATATGTAGAAAAATGTGGAATAAATAAAAATAAAATATTTTAGTTTTCTTTTTGTGTTATCTTCACTTTGGGACATACTGATTCATAGAATTATACACACAAGAAGCAAAAAGGACTTAAGTCTCCTGGTTTGTAAATGTAGAGCTGAATATAAGAACACAGAAAACACAGGGTCTGGCTCACTTCTTGACATTGTTAGAACAACAATACTTTAGTATAGGGGTCAGGGAACTCTAGCACAGATATGAAACCACTTCACTTCAGTGTCACTTGTAACCCAGACATTCAGCCCCCATTTATGAACTAAGCGTTGAACTCACCAGTTCGATATGCCAATAACCTGGCCTGCACCATGCAATGCCTTGCAACTTCCTGTGGCAAACTCTGATTGTGAATTTCATTAATCTGTTCTGGGTTGCTACAGTAGAATCCGAAGTGTTTCAAGTTGGGCACACTAGAAGCTACTGTGGCCAAAAGTAGGATCAAGTCTTTCATGTTTTGCCTTAGATTGCTAAAATAGGGGTTTTCACACAGGTTCTCCAGACCTATAGTCATCAGTATCTGCTTATGCATTTCTTCATTTGAAACCAAAAATAACATTTCATACTCTTTTATTCTTTCTTGTTTACATTCAGAATAAAAATCAGTGTCAGCACCCGGCAACGCTTTTGCAGTTTTTTGAATAAAGTCACATTTGTAAGAGGTTTCCTCTACAAACTGCACCATGTAACACACCAGCGGCTGGAGTAAGACACACACGTGGGCCCGGCTGTTTGACTTCAATCTTTCAGCTGCTTTGGCGTCTAGCTTTGCATCTTCAGAACTAGAAGCTTCAGTGAGCAGACTTATTTCTGGGTCAGAAGGCCAGTAAGAAATTCGGTTAACTCCAGCTGAAATACAAAAATAGAAAAGGTCACTGTTTGATACAAGCTAAAGAGAGAGGTTTTCAGCCTACCACTGACCCCAAACAAACATCTACATTGTCACAAAATGTGAGTGTTGCAAACAAATACCCACAGGCCAAAATGGGTCTATGGTTAGACTATTTTCAGGTGACAGGTTAAATATGGGCTCTATAAGGGAATACTTTATATCATATGAGAGTGTGAGAAACGAAAATTCCAGTGTTCATATTTACTCAGACATGCTCGTTCATTTACATACGCACTTAGCACCTTTGCAGTGGGGCTGACTACCAACCACACACTGCCTACAAAACCTGAGATATTTACTATCTGGCTTCTTCAGGAGACCGCTCACCAACCCCTTACAAAGCCCAAGTGGCATTTGTAGAACCCCCAACTTTGCTACGTGTGGCTGGAAGCTCAGCATAAGTGTTACTCACCAAGGTTTTCCATGTTGCCATGGTAGCTTCTGGAAAAGTTATAGCTAATACCTAGTAAGGCCTAGAGTTTTGTATCTAAATAATTATAAACAATTCATTTAGACACTAAAAATTTTCCTGTCTCAGACTCAGAATTCTTCTCAAAAGCTATAGTCTAAAAAAGAAAAAAATGTTCACGTTTTTTAGTGTAGCATCTTTAAACTAAAAACATTAAAAACAACCCCAGATTACCAAGATGTGACTTTAATCTTGGTTTTGTTAACTAGTTTTAAATTAGCATACAAAGCAATGAGTTCCATGATGGTATTTTATATCATCTGTTCCTGTTGACTACAAAGAATTTTTAAAAGAAAAACATTCATAGGTAAAGACAGAGTGATGAGAGAGAAGGCAGCACCAACCTTACAAAGCCTATATACTGAACAAACCTGAGGGCATTTTCCACTCAGTGTGACAGCAAAAAGTAGGTAGTCTTTACTGCATGGAGACACAGTTGGCTCATTAAATAAGAGTTCATATTGATTAAAAACAAAAAAAGACCTTAAGGGAAACAAAACATATGAACAGGCGATTTGTAAAAAAAACATAATTGGATAATAAACATGAAAAAGTATTTTAATTTTCTTATAATGTTGAATAAAATTGCTATGTAAGCACCAAATGTTTATTATAAATAGTTAACAACAGAAAAATTTCTGCTAGTATATGGTGTAATTACATTTCATCAAAATTAAAAAAGTTTTTTTAATCATGTTCAATAAAAAGATTTTATTTTATGTGTTTGTGCATGTGAGTTCTAGTGCCCTCGGAGGTCAGAAGAAGGTGCTGGATTCTCTGGAACTGAAGTTATAGGTAGTTGTGAGCCACTGAACCTGGGTGCTGGGAACCGAGCTTGAGTTTCCTGCAAGAACAGGAATCGCTCATAACCACTGAATAGCAATAGAAAACCTAACTAAGACATGGGGCAGGCAGGCCAGTTCACTCTGAACTCAGTCCCCCACATGGTCCTTAAGGCAACCCGCATACTGTGGTTCACAGCAATTACTTTATATGCAGCTCTGACTCACACAGAACACTAAGATGAGGTATGTTCAGCCCAGGGCTAATGAGACAGATGAGTTTTCTTGTTTCTTATGTGTTCTGCTCCATAACACAAAAAAGGGGCTGTCAGTCTTCCAAAGCTCTCCCAGAAGCCTGGACAGACCACTACACTCCATCTACCACTACTCCACAAGAATACCTTTCTAACTCAGATGCTGAAGCTTGCTTCATGCCTCCATTACTACATGTGCTGCTGCCCTGACTAGCAATATGAAGACCTCTTGTTCTACACTCAACCCGTGTGGGTTTCTTTCAGGTTCACATATTTGAACCTCTGGCCTTTTTAGTGACACTATTTCAGGAGGTTATGAAAGCTCTAGGAGGTACAGTCTTGCTGAAGGAACTAACTCACTGGGGTGGGCTTGGGCAGTTTGTAGACTTACTGCACGTACAGTTCTCTCCCAGTTTCCTGCCACCATGCCTGCCTGATGTTATGCCTCCTTCACCATCAACAGACTCTAATCCTCTGGAACCACAAGCCAAAATAAACTTGTTCATAAGTTGCTTTTGGTCAGGTACTGTACCACAGACACGGAATAGTAACTAACAGAGCCATGAAGATCCTGCTTGTACTGCAGCCTTCACAACACAGCATCCTGCAGGGTCACTGACTCTGAGCTCATGCATCACCTGTCCCTGGGTCATTCATTTTATACCAAGTGACCCTGGAGGAAAAAGCCTGGGACTCATATTTGTTGCCTTTTTTGTAGACCTGCCAGGTACATGTGTGTAAGATACTTTTTAAAAAATGATATAATCAGCCGGGCGGTGGTGGCACATGCCTTTAATCCCAGCACTTGGGAGGCAGAGGCAGGTGGATTTCTGAGTTCAAGGCCAGCCTGGTCTACAGAGTGAGTTCCAGGACAGTCAGGACTACACAGAGAAACCCTGTCTCGAAAAACAAAAAACAAACAAACAAACAAAAAAAGATAGAATCATCTGCATATTTGTCTACCTATAAAATGGAGTCAGAAGCAGTTAGGTATCTACTCATTAAAATTTTGTGTACCCTTCCAAGGTTTATAGTAACCTTTGGGAGTATGCTGACTTGTTTTTGTCAACTTGACATAAACTTATACATATTTGGGAAAAGGGAATCTCAAGAAACTGAGGAACTGTCTCCTGACATCTGTGTATGTCTCTGGGTAGTCTGTGAAGCATTTTCTTGATTAATGATTGGCATGTGAGGGCCCAGTCCATTGTGGGCAGTGCAACCCCTAGGCCTGGGTTGTACAGAAAAGCAAGCAGAGCAAGCCATGGAGAACAAGCCAGTGAGCAGCTCCTGAATTGAGTCCCTGTCCTGAATTCTCTTCATAATCCATATAAACCCTTTCCTCCCCAAGTTGTTTTTGGTCCTGCTGTTTATCACACTAACAGAAAAGAAACCAGACAGGGAGGCAGTTGCCCAGCCAGAACCTACAGCTCCCACAATGGAAACACACAGAGAGAATGTATGTGACCTCTAGCTCACGGCTTTTGTTTTGTTCTGTGGTGCTGGGAAAAACCGGGGCCCACTATGTTATGCAAACACTCTACCACCATGACCTCCACCAACCTTTCCCAAGCAGGGATTTTTGAGAAGCAAATATGCCTTCTCTGGATGCAGAGGACACAAGTGAGGCCCAGGATGACAGGAAGAGGGGAAGAATGATGCCTAATCCCACAAACCAACCATTGGACTAAACTGCCTGCTGCTCAGCAGCACCCAGGACTGATGATTGTAGGGTGATAGGCTATCTTAAGCCACTAAAATTTTGGGGATCCTTTGTCAAACTGTATCAGCCTGTAATTTATCAAAGGTTGTTTAACAGATTAGTGGACAGAGCTGAGCCCAGAATTCATGTTTTCAGACTCTCCTCTTCCTAAGTGTCAATGGCCCTCAAACAGGAATTTCTACCCCTCACTATGTGTGTATTTAAGGATGTGCCCCCTTCTCCATGCTCAGATAAAGGAGCTGAGTCCCCAGCACCACCTTGTGTGTACTCACCATTCACTATCATTTTCAAACAAGCAGAACATGGTTTTCTTGAAAAATAAAGATCACAGTTTTTCAGCCTGGACCCATGTTTAATAAGAGCAATTTGCCCAGTATGCAAGTCTTCACTGGAGCAGTGAAGACCAATGATTTTCATGTTTTTCACCACCACAAGACCAGTTTTCTTCACCTAATTAAGACAAAATATGACATCATCAATTATAACATCTTACTATCCTTTTACGGGTAATATTTGATTTTCTAATGAGATGAAAGCTATGCTTAGTTCTTATCTAAACACAGTCTGCATAAAAATAGGTATCTAATTAGGTACAGGAAGACTTTCTGAGAGCTTCATATTGACTTATATGAGAAACTTTCAAAACAACAGCTCTTCTAATCAATCAGTTACATGTGTAACTATTATTACGTTGTTCTAGTGAAAGATGAGCTCAATTTAACCTAATAAAGGCCAAAAGCCAAGTCAGTTGACTTGCTTCTTATGCCATCCAGGCTGGGACTATTTAATTCTAAGCTTCAAAAAGGTAAAGGAAACATAAGAAAATCCCTCTGGGATTTACACATGACTCTGAAGAATTCAGATAATAAAGGCAAAACTAAAGGAGACATCATCTCAATTCTAAAATTACAAGACCTTTAAAAGTCAGAACTGTATTATACAACCCAGGCTGGCCTTAACTTGAAATTCTTGGGCTGAAGAGATAGCTCAGCTACTAAAGACCTGGCTCACAATCATAAGTCTGATTCCCCTCTTTACTGCAAAGTATTTGAGAATTGTACATCCCTTGAATACAAAGTGTATGTTATTTCCAGCAAGTTTGTTTGCAAACTGTTCATTTTAGAAAGCAATGAATAAAAATTGCCTTATCAGGGCTCGAGAGATGGCTCAGAGGTTGAGAGCACTGACTGCTCTTCCAAAGGTCCTGAGTTCAATTTCCAGAAACCGCATGATGGTTCACAACCATCTATAATGAGGTCTGGTGCTCTCTTCTGGCATGCAGGTATATATGCAGGCAGAATACTGTACATAATTAATAAATAAATCTTCAAAAAAGATTGCTCTGGGCACTAGAGCCAATGCTGTTAAAACTGAACCATATGGCTATTAAAGTGGCTGCAACTCAGCTGAAGGATACAGGCTTTACACTGTCAGCAGAAAGAAATAAACCAGGAACAAATGGCTGTCTGTGACATTGTTCCCCAGATACAGGAAGCATATTATCAACCTCTTACTAGAACAATATTCAGTCCAAGTTTATTACCTTTTTGAGTTTAAAATAGAATAAAAATAGCTGGACATGGTGGTGGATGCTTTTAATCCCAGCACATGGAGGCAGAGGCAGGCAAAACTCTTGAGTTTGAGGCCAGCCTTGAGTTCTAGGATAGCCAGAGATACACAGAGAAACCTTGTCTAGAAAACCCAAAATCTAGCCCACCTTACTCCCCTAACCCCCCAAACTGTTCATTTTGCTTCTAGCTAAGAACAAAATACCAAGTTTGAGATGGAGTTTTTCATAAACATCTAGTTTGAGGAGGAATTTTTCATCCCAAACTTAAAACAAAAAAGCCCAAGCTATACTGTCTGAGCCGTCTCCTCTGCAGCCCCAGACACTGACTTTCTGGGAACCATTCTTCTACATCCTGGTTTTGTTTTGCTTCACACATATCTTGGCAAGTTTCTATATAATTTTAGTCACATATTTTATATTAAAACATAGAACAGGATCACCTTTTGCATATGCTTCAGCCAGTATACTGACCTAGGTGATCTGCTAATTTTTTTTTCTCTTTCGTGCTTCTCTTGTGTTAAAAGCATCTAAGCATTTCTAAGCAAATTATTTCGAAATCACACCAGGCAGTGAAGAGACTCACTCCTGGAAGTAACCAGAAAACTTATAAAAACAGACATCAAAATAATAACTTTTTCAAAATATACACACGTTATTTTTTTATATATGATGAATGACCATCTCTAGAAACTAAAGGTGAGTGACAAGGAGAAACCAGGTAGAATCACAGAGATCAGGATTTGTCTTTTGGTCTGTCTGCCCGTCTCATATACAATAGTAGACAAGAAACTCCTGGGTCAGGGACAAAGGACTCAGAAGAGTAAGAAGCATGTCTGTGGTGGTCACACCCTCTAGTTTCACAGGGAGTGATGCAGCTGGGACCACATGGTTGCTTGGATCTACAGAGGGATCTGATATTAGGAGAGGAACACCAAGACAGACAGTGTATGTCAAGACAGACAGTGAACCAGTCTGTTGTTTGTTCCAGAGGGAGATATTAATTACCCCAACCCTTAACTCTTGAGAAGTGACCCACAAAAAGAGCAACTAGGCCTTGTACTCCAGTCATAATAACCAAGATACACATGTGAAAGACTCCGCAGGGCATTGCTCAACACATCTGTGTGAAATCAGGATTAGACGTTACACTTGAAAGTTAAAACAAATAGAATATTACACAATACTCGCACTTGAATTTTTCAAACAGGAAAGACATATAGGCTTATCAGTACACAAGGCCTTTATGGAGAAATCTAAGAAACTCCCTTGACCATGGAGGTCTTCACAGGACTTTATCCCATTTACATCTTTTTTTTTTTTTTTTTAAATCACAATTCACCTGTTTTTTGTCAGTAGACACTCTGGCCAACTCTTCATTATCTCCTAAGGGACCACGGTTTTCCTCTTCAGTTTTCTAATTAAAATCAGATTAAAAGAGAAAATGATTAATATGATGAATTCCACGTTTCTGGATTTAAGAGCTGGATTCCTCCTTGTGGAGCTCTGCAGTGATGTCTCACTTTGCTTGGGTACTATTTGCTCAGACTACACCTCAGCTTCCAAATAAGGCCTTTATAGGGTTGAAACTGTAATCTGGAGGTCATAGAATTGGGACAGTATTAAGCAATATAAAAATCCAAAGGTTGTGAAGGATAAGTGGAGTCTAGAAGATAAAAAATTACATATCAAAGGTATTACATGTGGACTACGGCAGGCAGGATGATGCTTCCCCAAGATTACGTTGACCCTGCCTCTGCAGCTATGCTGTTTCATAGTTAAAGGGGGGCTAATTTTACAGGTGGGCATGAAGATATGCACCATCAGTCTTGGTATGAAAGAATGTCCTGATGATCCAGTGGGCCCAGTGTTACCACAGAAACCACTGTAAGCAAAGGAGGACAGAGGAAGAATCAACAAGCTATCAAAGGGCTTTAAAGTCAGAAAGGGTGTACAACCCAAACAATGCAGGTACTCTCCAAAGCTAGAAAAAAAAAAGCAAAGAAATACATTTTCTCCTAGAGCCTCTGGAGGAAATTAGCCCTGCTGCCATTTTGCTTTTAGTTGGTGAAAAGCCTTTTGGACTTCTGACCTTCAAAACTGTATGATAATAGATTTTTGTTTTAGTTATCAACGTTGTGGTGATTTTTATGGTAGTAATAAAAATTAATACATGGATCCCTTCTCTAAGCTTGAATCATAATAGAAGTTTTAAATTGGAAGCTAGGGTCTGGAAAGATCTTTCAGTAGTTAAGAACATTGGCTATTTTTACAGAAGAACTAAGTTCAATTCCCAGCACCTACCTGGTATTTCACAACTATCTGTAACTTAATTCCAGGGGATGTGATACCCTTTTCTGGACTCCATGGCCTCCAGTCATGCATGCAGTTCACAGACATACATGCAGACAAAATACTCATACATATGAAAATAAATAAATAAATAAATAAATAAATAAATAAATGTAACAGAGTCTGGCCCTTCAGTTAGTTCAATAAGTGCTTAAGACCCTTTGTTAGATGCCAGCCATAGGCCTAGCTAGTTGCTCTGGAAGCAACCCTCACTGACTTTAGGACTGTGAACACAGCCAAGTGAGAGACTGAGATGATGGTGTAGAATTCTGTAAGCCCTAAGTAGGTGAAACAGTTAACAAATTGGGGCAAGTTTAAAGTAGGAGTTGCAGTGTTGGTAATTACTGAGATTACACTTACAAAACAAATGCTGTCTCTTAGAAAGGGAATAACTTCCAAGGAAGAAAATCTCCATCCTGGAAATGAGGTTCTCTTTAAGCAGAGCAGGAAACATAGGACATGATGGGGTTGATAAATGGTGAGGGTGACTTTGGTAATGGTAATCATAAAATGAGTTTTAAGAGGTAGCTTATGTCTCCTAAGTGGCTATGGTTGGGGTGAGGGGTAAGAAGAAGGTTTGGTATAGAAGTACTATGAAGATGTTTGACATTTCAAAATTATTTTCTTTTCTACTAATTCATGCTTTCATTGTAGTTTAATGAAAACTTTTGAAAAGGTTTGGAATTATTTCTACTTCAAAACTTTCCATTAATTACCCTTATTATAAGTTTCATAGCCCATTTTCCAATCATTGACTAGACACTTAAAATTCTGCTTTTAGGGGCTGGAGAGATGGCTCAGTGGTTAAGAGCACTGACTGCTCTTCCAGAGGTCCTGAGTTCAATTCCCAGCAACCACATGGTGGCTCACAACCATCTGCAATTAGATCTGACGCCCTCTTCTGGCTTGCCTGAAGACAACTACAGTGTACTCATATATGTAAAATAAATAAATAAAATCTTTAAAAAAAATTCTGCTTTTATTACTGAACAATGTAAATATCTGATAGCACAGAAGAACTCAGACACAGGTCATATTTGCAAATGTAGTAAACATTTTAAATATGAAGTCTAGCAAAAGTAACAATGTAAATGCCCATCAGTGCAAAAGTGCAAGGCACTAAAAGTGTTATTAGTTTAACTCATTCATTGCTTATAAGAACTCTATCTAGTAACCTACGAGTGTGCTCAGGGTTTGAAACACTTGTCTTACAAGTACAAAGCTCTTGGTTCAATTGCAGGGACCTCAAGACAAACACACTGAATGTACTGGTGTTTTCCATTGTACTAAAATGGAAGCTGACAGAGAAATGTAAAATAGAGTATTCAGAGTTACACAAAGTAGCAAGAGCTTGAACTAGACTGTGAATTCAGGCAGGCTGACCGTGAACCATTGGCTGCTCCCATGACAATGACACCCCAGCACATCGATTTCTCTTATCTAGTGAAGGAAGATCACAATATCTCAAATAAATAAAAGAAAACAGAAAAAGAATCAAACAACAGAAAATGTCAACAGTCTCTAGGTGGCAGAGTAGTGAGGATTGTCCTTCTGTTCACTTTATAATGAACATGGACTTTAAACACCTAAATGCCAAACTGCATCTTGGAGCTTCTGTGACATATTGTGTGTGGTTTTTGTCAACCTGGAACAACTAGAGACCCCTGGGAAGAGGGAACTTCAGTTAAAAAGTTGCCTCTATCAGATTGACCTATGTGTGTGCCTTTAGGGTATTTTCTTGATTACTGATTGATATGAGAGGGCCTAGTCCACTTGGGCCATGCCACCACTAGGCATGTAGTCCTGATTTATATAAGGAGGCTAGAAAAATTGAAAAAGTACTTAAGTATATTAACTAGTAAAAGAGAAGTCTCCTGAAAGTATATGTAGTTATGATTTTTTTAAAGCTGCTGGTTTACTGGATTATCTTCAGTTTCAATAACAATAGTAATAATAATAATAATAATAATAGTAATGTTTATACAAAATGATGAAAATGGAGTAAGTCGGTTCTTCCCCAACACTATCACTGGTTTTGCTTCTCTGCAGCAGCCATGATACCCAAACTAATAAAAGTAATATACACATATGCTTTCCTGACAGTAGATGACAAACAGTGACAATGATAATCTATGCATTTTGTAAATTTTGTTTTCTGGTACTTAAAACATACATTCCATACAGATAACATTAGAACTGCTAATCAAGCTCTCAGGCTAGCATGCACTGCTAGAATAACTTTGAGGGTGCCTTCATATAGTGCCTTGGTCCCCCCCCCCCCCCCCCCCCGGCCCCTGACCTGACACTGTGGCTTCATGGCTATGGCCTTGGGGAACATGGGCATGAAGTGCAGCCGGGAAGAAGTAAGGCAGTGAACACCAGTAGGGTGGGTCAGGGTATAAACGCCACAAGCTTCCCTAGGTCAAGCCTCTTTCCAAGATGGCCAGCTTTCAGAAAACAAGGATTTGTTTTGATGCCTCTTGTAATTATTTCCATGTCTAGTTAGATTTTAATTTTAAAGCCTTAAACTGATAACATGTATGGGTCAGATTTCTAAACAAGATTTCAAATAAAATATTTAAAACAAAACCAACTTATTTCTAAACAACACTTCCATGGTATCTGTCAGATGAAGGAAAGGATGCCAGAAACCTAGGGTGAGGAGGAGCACAAAGACATAAGTAGATCCTTTGTTTTAAAAAAACAATCTTTGTTTCTAATGATGTTTTACAACTCTAAAACTTATATGAAGGCGTTTTAATCAGAACACCTATCTTATTTCAATTTTCTCTATCAGAATGAGGAAGTTTCATAATAGAAACTTACACATTACACTTCACTAATAAAAAAAATCTTTTGCATCAAAAAAAGGATTCAAGTTAAATTTATGAAGACAATAAAGGTTTTTCAAACTTAGTATTACCAGCAAACTGAATTTTACAATGCACATTTTAAGGTGTTAAATGTCTCCAAAAGAAAACCCTTAATACCTGACAATCATGGCACACACTAGGAGTAACTTTTCAGACTAGAAACATAAACTATGCTATTGTAAGTTGAGCATAACATACAAAAGCCATGAAGCTATTTCTTAAGTCTTAAGGCCTGCTGGATTTGACTGTGAGGACTACAAGTGGGCAATGAAATCAAACTTAAACTACTGGTTTTCCAAGGGTAAACACTATCTATGGAAACAAGGTATACCTGAGATTTTTGCCCTTGGGTGTCCACTCCTGGGAAGAGCTCCATCCAGAGACTGAGCAGAGTGAAAAGGTTCACTTTGGAAAGCCTTGGTATTTGACCTACAAAAGAGAGGGCAAGCACTTCAGAATTTCACTAGTGAAGTCAGGGGAGATAAGCACAAAGCTACTAGTGAAATGCAGATGGATTGGCGGGGAGGAGAATAAAAGCTTTATTAGCAAGAGTGGCCCCAACCTCACTTTCAGTGACCTCGGGTAGCACTTTCCAAACTTGTGTGCTTTTTTTCTCTCCAGCTCACCCCACAGGTAAAATAGCAAAACTGATACAAGAGCTCTGGAAGTAATCCAAAAATAAATTAATAATAATAACAACAACAACAGGGATAAGGCCTTCTCTCTGATGTAGTCGTGGAGGTCCCACCCCTACCCCGCTGGAACTAGGCATTGCTAAAAGGGCAATGGTTAGAACATGATTGATCTTCAACCATAGGGCGAAATTTGAGGGAGGCATCACGTGCGGTGAACTTGCAAAAGCGCAATTTCAGGCTCTTCAGCTCCTGGATACTGACTCCAGGTGCAACCACCAGTGCAAGGCAGGAGGCGACCTATGAAGCCTGGACAGCACAGTCCGGGACGCGCGTCTGGCAAGGAGACCAGGGAGCAGCCAGCCTGGCAGGAGTCGCTGTGAGTCACAGGGCAGACAGGGCGTCAGGGAGGTGCAGTGTGGGTGTGTGTGAGGGGAGGGGGGTTCGGGGGGGGAGGTAACAGGCTAGCAGGGCGGGAGGGAGACATAGAGCAGTTAGGGTGCCAGGCTGGTGGGAGACACAGGGCAAGTAGGATGCCGAGCTGGAGGGAGACTAGAGCAGGCAGTCAGGGCGCCGGGCGAGGGGCAGGGCGGGAGAGAAGGCCACCACACTCACCCGTCATGCTGCCCGTCTGCGTGCCGACTGACCTCTCGGCCCCGGAGCCCTCCAAACTCTGCATCTGATCCGTTTCTTTCATCCCCAGCCCAGAGGCCTCGGCCCAGGACAGCTCGCCCAGTCAGGCATGATAAAAATCCCCGCAGCTCCCCTTCCGCCGCCTCTGCGGCCTGTCAACAACCGCTCCTTTTGCGCAGCAAGATGACGTCTCAGCATGCCCCGTCACTTCCGGCGCTTAACGTGACGTCAGAGTCCGGCGCATTGAGACGGTGGTGGTTCTGAGTTATCAGTCTCAGGCAACTTTGTGTATCGGGCTGTGTTCAGTGGTTTTTGCAGAAAGAAGGACGCTTGAAGTTTTCTTGGTTCGGAACAGCAGAGGACTAGGGTGGAGGACTTAAACAGAGAGGGGCGACCATAGAACCAGAGTGGGAGATGTGAGGGAAGCAGGGCCATCGGAACCTAGCCTTCAGATGTGGGCGGATCCCCAGGGTATTTAGTTCTTACTCTTGGCAAGATCAGACAAACTATGAAGAGAGAACTGAGAGGACCAAAGAGAATAGACAGTGGAACCTGGAAAATCTAAGTTGTGCGTTCTAATGAATTTGTAACTAGAGAGAGTGTGTGCGCGCGCTTACCGTACAGAGGGTGTCTTCCTCTATGGCCCTCCAGTGTTTGAGAGGAGACAGGGTCGCTCCTTGGACCTGGAGCTCACTGATTGGCTAGACTGGCCAACAAGCCATGGAGTGCCATCCTCCTGTCTCAGACTTTCCACTCTTGTGATTACAGGCTTGTGCAGCTTTACCCAGACCTGCTTTCGTATTTGGGTCTGAGAGATCCAGAAGGAGCTCCTCAGTCTTACATCTAAAGCGCTTACACAATGAACCAGCTTAGCCTCCAGTGAATCTAAAAAAGTGTCCCAGGCATGGCTTAAAATGAAGCCCTGAGAGGTCAGAAAGATGGCCCAGCAGTTAAGAGCACTTCCTATTCCAGAGGATCTGAGTTCAGTTCCCAGCACCCACATCCAGAGTGGTTCACTACAACCCGGAACTCCAGAGATGGATATTTTCAACAAAAATTGTAAAAATTATTTTATTTAAAATATAATATTCCAAATCCTCTCACTTCCCAAGACACTGATGACTTTTAAATTCATGGTTTTCCTTTAATTACTATTGTTTATATACTTATTATATATGTATAAAATATATACATACATATATCTATACATGTATGTGCTTGTATGTATATGCTTTTAGGACTGATCACATGGTACTGGATAACTAGTTGGGGCGCTTATCCTTGGGGAAGACCAATTTCTCCTGGTATTATTTACTCTTCATCTAGATGTTGAACTCCTGGGAGATTTCACCCATGTTGGCATTGTTCAGGTCTTGTTAAGGCAGCCATATTGTTGAGATTTTGTAGGTGGAGCTTTCCTGCAACAACTAGAAGACAATGTTCTGAAAATTTCCTGGTCCTCTGGCTCTTATGGTCTTTTCACACAAGCACACACACCCCTTCTGAGAAGTTTCCTGAGTGTTGGGTGTAGGGATGAGTTGTAGATATAGCCTTTGGGACTGGGTACCCAAGGTCACTTGTTCTCTGCATTTTGACTAGTTGTAGCTTTCTGTATTGCCCTCCACCTGCTGCAGGGAGAACCTGCTGTTGCTGCTTTCCTCCTCTTCCTCCTCTTCCTCCTCTTCCTCCTCTTCCTCCTCCTCCTTGTTCCTCTCTCCCTCCCTCTTTCCCTCCCTCCCCCCCTCTCGGGTCTCACTGTGAAGTCCTGGCTGGCCTAGAACTCACAGTATAGACCAGATGGAACTCATGGAGATTTGCTCCTGCCTCTGCCTCCTGAGCCTTAGAATTAAAGGCATATGCTACCATGCCCATCTCAATAGATAGATAGATAGATAGATAGATAGATAGATAGATAGATAGATAGATAGATAGATTTATGTTGACTAGAGATAAGAGTTGCATTTACTTGGGAGTGTAAGGATAAATACTTAGAAGTTAGGCATTATGCTGGTGTGATAGTGCCAGGAGTCTGCTTGGCTTGGAATGGGTTGAAATGGGTCACAGAGTTGGACACAGAGGTAACTTAAAGACTGGTGGTCTCAAAGGAAACTTTAAAGACTGATGGTCTCTGGCCATCTACCTCTCTAACTATACTAAATGGTTGCTGATAACTTCTAAAAAAAAATTCTAAAGCTTTCTTGCTTATTCTGAGGGTTAAAAAAATGCTGTCTTATATTTTTGGTTGTGAGCCTAGCCTTTAATGGCTGAGCCATCTCTCACAGACCACATAAAGCTCATGAAGAAGAAAGACCAAGTGGGGTTGCTTTGGTCCTTCTTAGAAGAAGTAACAAAATACTCAAGGGAGCAAATATGGAGACAAAGTGTGGGACAGAAACTGAAGGAGGGGCTGTCTGGAGATCATTCCACCTGGGTATCCATCCCATGTGCAGTCACCAAAGGTAGACGCTGATGTGGATGTCAGGATGTGCATGCTGACAGGAGCCTGATATAGCTGTGCCCTTAGAGGTCTGCCAGAGCTTGACATATCCAGAGGCAGATGCTCACAGCTAACCATTGAACTGATCAAGGGGTTGCCAATGGAGAAGTTAGAGTGAAGACTGAAGGAGCTGAAAGGGATTGTGGCCCTATGAGGAGAGCAACAATACCAACCAACTAGAGCTCCCAGGGTCTAAACCACCAGCCTGAGAACACTTAGGGAGAGACCCATGGCTCCAGCTGTATATGCAAGGGAGAATGGCCCTTTCAGGCATAGGTGGAAGAGGAGATCCTTGGTCCTATGAAGGCTGGACTCTGTGTATGGGGGAATTCGAGGGTGGGGAGGTGGGAGTGGGGGGGTAGATGGGGGCACATCCTCATAGAAGCAGGAGGATGGGGGATGGGATAGGGGGTTTCTGGACAGGGGGTGGAAATGAGGGGGTAAGGGGATAACATCTGAATTGTAAATAAAATATTTAAGAAAAAGAAAAAATGCTGTCTTGGTCGATTAATACCTGTAGCCTAACAGCAGGGGATCAGGTAAAGGATTAATTGCTAGGGCTTTTTCCTCTATTGCTCAGAAGCCTCCACTCTTGCATGTCAGGCAGGAAGGAGGTTTGGAGCAATAAACTTTTATTGAACCAGGAAAGAGAGTCACTCCCAGAAAGAAAAACTTTTACACAGCAAATATGCATAAACTCACATACATCCATAAACAAAGTTATGCATGCATGCTCATACAACTTTATGCAAACCAATTGGTCTAAGCTACATACTTATCTCATAATTACATACTTACACACATACATCTATACTTACATATGCATATGGTGAAAAAGATCAAATGCCAGTTCAGAAAGAACTCACTCATTCTGGATGAAAAATGGGCTACAGTCTTTATTGCATAGAGAAAGAGAAACTTTCTTTTCTTTTATTGCTAAACCCAAGTCTGTAAGAAAAAAAGCTTTGTCCTCTTTGGTAAAACTAAGCCTGCCTTGCTGTTAATAAAAGACCTGTTCTGTTCCATAGTAAGGAGAAGCCTACCTGGTCTTTTCTATAGCCTTTTCTTTGTTCCTCTTTCTATCTGCATTCTGCATATTGCTCTCTTACTTTCTAAGTTTACTTTTAATTTCTAAGTTAATCTACTCTGATGTCCTTCTTCTTCCTTCTCCTAATCTTGCTCTCTTCTCTTGCTCTGAAGTAATGATGCCATGCAATGTAGTCACTCCCAGTGTTCTGTGCCTTATCTACGGGAATAGATCACACAGTTTCCCCAAGCATCTTTGTTTTTAAACAAAAGTTCACTAAAAGTTCAAACATAAATTCAAGTCATAAATTGAATAAGAAGTTTACAACAGAGATGTCTACATATATCCACATTAAGATTAGACATTCATTTTCTGTCACTAGCTCTACAGGTTCATTGACAGTTAAAATCTATAATTTTGTGACTAAGTTTTATTGAAGTTTTATATAGATAAACACAGTCAATATTTTATCTTCTGTCCTTGTGCCTACAATAAATTTCTAGTTCCCTTTTTATGACATTTGGTTAATTGTTTTACAACTTCTTGGGCTGTGTTCTTAGTTGTAAATGCCTGTTTTCTATTTCAGAAGCAGTTAACTCATGATACTTGAAGACTGGAAGAGTTCTCATTGCAGTTTTAATATCAGAGAGGACTTAAAAACACTCCTATTAAAATGGGTTTTATAATTACAAGTATAATTTTAGGAATACTTATAGAATCATCAAGAATTAAGAAATCATCTACTTGTCTATAAAGCATCACTACAAGACAGTACATCTTTGTTGTTCTACAGAAATCTGCTCAAAAGAGTGGGCTAATACCTAGTGCTTGTAATATATATTTAATAATATCAGGAAAAGCATATTAATAGCAGGAATCTTTCCTCAAATATAGTGCCTTTGGCCTTGCCTAGAAGGGTAACTCCATTATGATTTTATAGCCCATGGTGAAACCATCTCAGGAAGCTTACTAGCTAGTTTTTAGCTTCTCATGGATGGCTCCTGGCATGATAGTGTGGTAGTAATTCTACTTTAAGATCAATGACTACTCCTGGGTAAGATTGAGTAGATTTCCAGTTTTTCTCTGGGAGCTTTTCAGGTCAGATCCAGTTAGAATTCCCTGGGTCCTGTGTCTTCAGCAATACAATTTACCTTCCCTTTCTCTGAGGCCACCAAGGGCAACAGCAGTGACATCTATTGTTTGTGTAGTGTCCTGACCAACACTTGGGAGGAGGTGTTTTAGGTTGTCTGCTCCTATCTCCAGACACACACAAACTGGCTATGGATCTTTAAATCACTGGGTTCAGTCTTACAGAGACTCAGATTTCTTGTGGGTATGGATAATATTAAAACTTGTTTCATGCTCTTCTATTCTACTGAAAAGGCTGGCTTTAGAGAGGGAATTTGGCATGCCTGCTCACTCCAGACTCAAGCATGCTTGTTTAAAAGTTTTTTCCAAAATCTCTGTCTTGAGTCAGATCAAACACCTGACAAGGACATGAGAGCAAAACAGAACAGCCCAGGTAAAGACGCTGTGCTTGAGAACAAGAGAGGCAAACTATTTCCAATAGAGGTGACAAAATAGCAAAGTGTAATCACAAAGTAATGTTTAACTCTCTGAATACTGCCTCCCCACTCCATGGTTTTGTTTTCTATCTTTGAAGCTTTTGTTGTAATGTAAAATTTATCTTTCTACACTTTAGGATTAGTAAATTAATTGGGTGTGATTTTTAAAAGATCTGTAAGATCTATAACAGAAAAACCAGCTCAAAACTTACAGTGAAAGGGTTCATAGTCTAAAATCTATAATTTTAATTGACTGAAACATACTATATGTGTAACTGAGATTTAACTCTTTTTAAAGGTGTAGATTTGCCACAGTGTGCTATATGTGTAACCTGGATTCAGCTTTTGTTTAGAAAAATAGATTTGCTACTGCATATTATATATGTAACTTGGATTCAACTCTTGACTTGAGAAATGATAGTTTTGAAGAAAAGGACTAAGGGGGAGTGTTGGTCTTTGAGTAAAGAGCAACGTGGTTTCCTGACACTTTGGCTGATGACCTTATCAGGTTGGAAGCACCCATGTGGTTGGCCACCATCATTAGTAAGGCTATAGGGTAGACATACCATGTGACCTCACTGCCATCTTGATATAAAGCATGCTATAAACCACATGCTGAAAACCAACTACTGTGGCACCCATAGAACTCCTAGTCCTACTGAGCCCTCTACTAGATTAGGCAAATGAAGCACCACCAAGGCTCCAAGATGGTTTATTTTATTTTCCCCACAATAAGGACACAATAGTAAGCCTCCAAGATATTTTGGATTAGGATTGATTTTTGTATGATGGTTTTTGTTCTGAGAGTAAAATATAACAGATGAGACAAAACCACCACAAACAAGGTTTATGGAAAATAGTACTTAGGAGCAACCTATGTTTGATGATTATTTATAAACCCTTAAGATTATAACCATCTATTCAGGTTAACAAAACCTGACTTAAAGATGTATGTCTGGAGTTCAAGGCCAGCCTGGTCTACAGAGTGAGTTCCAGGATCAGCCAGGACTATACAGAGAAACTCTGTCTAAAAAAAAAAAAAAAAAAAAAAAAAAAAAAAAAAAAAAAAAAAAAAAAAAAAAATGTATGTCTGATGGCTCCAGCCACATATGTAGCAGAGGATGGACTTGTCAGGCATCAATGGGAGGAGAGGCCCTTGGTCCTGTGAAGGCTTGATGCCCCAGTGTAGAAGAATTCGAGGGCAGGGAGGCAGGAGAGGGTGGGTGGATGGGGGAACACCCTCATAGAAGCAGGGGATGGGGGATGGGAAATCCCCTGTTTTTGGGGGGTGTTGAGAGCCGACTCATAGCAGAAAGCAGCTATCAGCTTTGAAGCCATCTCGAGCCATATACCCTGACAAGAGACTTGTTTTTCAACAGCCTACAACAGCTGAGCACATTCTGATAAGTATCTTGTTTATCCCACATATCTTTTTTTTCTGTTTAGTGCCCCCATCGCAAGGCGAACATGGTATCCACATCTACATGGCACATGGCAAACTGTATAAATACCCCAAACTTCCCTTCAATGAAGGAGACAATAAAGGAGACTTGAGACTTGATCAGAACCTCTGTCTTATCTCCATTCTTTGAGTCTCTTCCCCTTTATCCCCACTCTCTCTCTCTTGCTAGACCCTGACCTGCAGACCAGAGCAGCAGGGCAGTCTGGGGCATTTTGGCCCCCAAGCGTGGGGCAGAGCGGTCCGGGACATTTTGGTACTCAACGAGAGGCAGCGAGAATGAGAGACACAGTGAGGGACATTACTTGAAGAAAGATCTATTGAAAATTCAGAAGTGAAACAAAGGTGATTCCCGAGAACGGTAAGTCATGATAATAAAAATGGGGCAAGAAATAAATCAGCCTGAACTCAACTCTGTTTTTGTTTTGTTGTTTGCTGCTCATGTGTGTTAATTGTCTGCTTTTGTTTCATTGTTTGAATGCTGTCTTTCATGTTCAAAATAAAAAGAAACATATATATCCGAAATTAGAATCCAAAATACAACCAAAGACTGATGACAATCTGTCAGAGCCAGATTGTGCCAACCTAGAGGAAGAGGAAGTCAAATATTACAACCCTGAATGACCCTCTTCCCAAAAGGCCCTCTCCCAGTGTGCCTCCACCTCCAGATACTCCTGCTATGGAGACAGTGGTTGTAGATTCCAGAAAGGAGTTACAGGACAAAATCTCTATTCTTAAACAACTAATAGAGTTAGAAAAAGAGTATCAGGACTTAATTAATCAGCTACAAAAATTAAAGACAGGAAAAAGGTCTCAAGAGGCCAACTGCAAAAATCCCCCAGATTCTCACGTTCCTCAACCCGGAGTCTAATGACGGTCCCTGTCCTCTAGCTTTAGTTTAGCCACAGATCAGCCAGAGGAGGGAGGCAATGAGGCTTTCCCTGTATCAGAGACCAGAGACGCTCAAAGGGTTGCATTGAGATATCACACAGGGTTTAATTTTCAGATTATTAAGGAATTTAAAAATGCAGTATCACAATACGGTGCCACTGCTCCTGTTACTCTTGCAATTTTAGAGTCTGCCACAGAGAAGTGACTGACTCCTGGTGATTGGAATATGTTAGTGAGAGCAGTTCTTAGCAGTGGTGACCGTCTTATTTGGAAATCTGAGTATCATGAGAATTGTAAAGAAACAGCTAGGAGAAACATTCAGGCAGACAATGGTTGGTCCTTTGATGCCTTAGTAGGAGAAGGGCAATTTGCTTCTAGTGATAACCAGATGCATATCCCAGGCTTATTTGCTCAAATTCAAAATGCAGCCATGAAGGCTTGGCATAAACTTCCAGCAAAGGGAGACCCTGGTGCATCTTTGACAGCAGTCAGACAAGGGCCTAATGAAAGATTTTCTGACTTTGTTCATCGATTAATGAAAATAGCAGGGAGAATTTTTGGTAATGCAGAGGCAGGTATAGATTATGTGAAACAACTTGCATATGAAAATGCCAATTCTGCCTGCCAAGTGGCCATTAGACCCTACAGGAAAAAAGACACACCTTACAGGGTATACCAGATTCTGTTCTGACATAGGTTCCTCCTACCAACAGGGCTTAGCTATGGCGGCTGCCATGCAAGGACAATCAGTAAGAGATTTTTTGGCAAGTAGAGAAAAAAAGGTCTGTTTTAAATATGGCAAGCCTGGATACTTTGCAAGAGATTGCAAGGCAGAAAATGAGTTAACCCAGAAACAGCCCAGCAAACAGCCTGGGCTCTGCCCACATTGCAAACGTGGAAGGCATTGGGCTAGTGAATGTAGGTCCAAAAGAGATGCACAAGGAAACACCCTTTCCCATAATCAGGGAAACGGAAACAGGGGCCAGCTCCAGGCCCCGAATCAACACAAGCCAAAACAGCTCTATCCAAATGTGTTTGGCCTGATAGTGGGAAGAAGCAGTGCTACTATACAGAGACTACATTTTTTCCTGGAGTTTTAGGCAATGATTATCAATGTGAAATTAAGGTAATGGCCAAGGAAATTCAGAATATAGCTGCTATGGCTGCTTATGGCAGTCAGTTTCATACCAGCAAACAACAATCCCTTTCTGAACTTTGTCGAGCAACACCAGGAAGCACAGGACTGAGCCTCAGTTCTGCCACCCATACAGTATTAACCCCAGAAATGGGACCTCAGGCCTTACCCACCAGAGTGTTTGGACTGCTCTATCCAAATGTGTTTGGCCTGATAGTGGGAAGAAGCAGTGCTACTACGCAGGGACTACAAATTTTTCCTGGAGTTACAGACAATGATTATCAAGGTGAGATTAAGGTAATGGCCAAGGCAATTCAGAATATAGTCACCATTCCTATAGGAAGGAGGATAGCTCAACTATTGTTACTTCCATTGTTCCCTATTGTTACTAACCACAAATATAAGAGTCCTAAGAGAGGTGATCAAGTCTTTGGTTCCTCTGACGCATATTGGGTACAGCCTATAGTTAAACAAAAACCTATGATGACACTATGGCTGGATGGAAAGGCATTCCAATGCTTGGTTGATACAGGAGCTGATGGGACTATCCTAAAACAAAGTGATTGACACCTGGCCTCTGACCCCAACCTTAACTAACTTAAGGGGTATTGGCCAAAGTCTAAATTCACAACAAAGCTCTAAGGTGCTGTCGTGGAAAGATAAAGAAGGAAATACAGGGAATATACAACACCATGTCATCTCAGGCCTTCCTATTAATCTCTGGGGTTGAGATCTGTTATCCCAGTTGGGATTGATTATGTGCAGCCCTAATGAAGTCTGAAGGAAAATCTGCTGCAGATAGATTCTGGCATCCTGATATCAAAAAGAATTTTGCAACAAGTCTTCTGGAAAGACCCATTAACTGGAACCTGGAATGGGCCAGATCCAGTGCTTATCTGGGGAAGAGGTTCTGTCTGCATATACTCCCAAATGGCAGATGCCACATGCTGGCTGCCAGAGAGACTGATTAAACAAATAGACAACAATAACAAATCCAGGGAGGAGAAACCCCCTGAGAAGCATATTTTTTATTTGCAGGAAACATGAAGATGCTTCACAATTGCCTTCAAACTGGAATAGATCAAAGAGTAAACCTGACTTGGGAAGTTCTTGATGCGGAAGGAGACATCACCACACACACTTCCAGGCTCTATTGGACTCTTGATTCCCTGACTTATGATTTAGTGGGGTACATTGTTTAAACCCACTACTACAGTTACTATAGTTGTTTTTTGGGTTTGAGATTGATTGAGCAGGGACGGGGATTTCCTTGTTTTGTTAAGATCAAAGCTATGATCAGTTCTGTATTTCTGTGTGTTGCCCTTAAAAAAAGAGTGTTGCTTTCATACCAACCATTCAGGCATTGTTATGTCTCTTGTCCCTCAGGTTCATGCTGTTCAACAGACTGATGGCTTTTGTATGACAACAGATAGATGCTATTCAAATGAAACCCATACAGGCCCGCTATTACAGGCTAGAAGTAGGGGACTCTGAAACCTCTGTCATCAAGATTGATGAGGATTAACCCCTAACTTACGTGCTAAGCCAGATAGTCAATGAAGGGTAAGAGAACACTTCAAGACCCTTGCCCCTAACTGGGAGGCCTCACCATCCTAAGACAGGAGCTCAACCAATGGCTGTTGAGTATCTAAAGATGGGAAAGGGAGGCTGAGGTCCTTTGTTCCAACCTAAGACAGACACAGTTTCCATAAGTTTTCCCAGTCTTCTCTTTTGAAAAAAATTTAAAAACGGGGATCTGTTGGGAGCCAACTCATAGCAGAAAGCGGCTATCAGCTTTACAGCCATCTTGAGCCATATAGCTTGACAAGAGATTTGTTTTTCAACAGCCTACAACAGCTGAGCACACTGATAAATATCTTGTTTATCCCACATATCTTGTTTTGCTGTCTAGTGCCCCCAGCTGCAAGGCACACATGGTATCCATGCCTGAAAGGTGCATGGTGCATCTGCTATCCACATTATACATGCCTGTAAGGCACACATGATATCCACACCTGCAAGGCGCACGTGGTATCCACACCTATAAGGCACGTGGCAAAGCATACCCGGGACTTCCCTTCAATGAATGAGACAATAAAGGAGACTTGAGACTTGATTAGAACCTCTGTCTTGTCTCCATTTTTCATGTCTCTTCCCCTTTATGCCCACTCTCTCTCTCTCTTGCTAGACCCTGACCTGCAGACCGGAGCAGCAGAGTGGGCCAGGGCATTTTGGCCCCCAAGCATGGGGCAGCTGGGGCCAGGACGGGGGGGGGGGGGCAGGAAAAGGGATAACATTTGAAATGTAAAGAAAATATTCAATAAAATTAAATTAAATTAAATTAAAAATGTATGTCAGATCATTTATGTCCTTTCTACCTTTGTTAAGCTTTATCTATTTGGAAAAAATGGGCCATACAAAAACTGCTTCTGTTTTTTTATTTTTGTAAAATAAGGTTTCTGATATCTCATGGACTATATTTATATTTTAAAACTTACTTTAATACTAAAGGATCTTTAATTCAAAAAGTAAATTTTTAAGGCTCAAACTTAACAGGTATAAAAGTCTAATATTATAAAAGTTACTAAGTTACTGCAAACTGTTCAAGATAATGAAGATATAAAAGTTAGTGGTCAGCCATGCTAAGCACATTTGGAGAAAAAGAATAATTTATATTCCTCATTATATACCCTTCTGTGTATGATGTCAAAAATTAAGCCTAAAGCAAGTCATTTGAAACAAAGTAAACTTAAAGTTTAATGTAAAACAGTATTCAAAAGCAGGTATATATTTTAAAACTAGGTACAAAAAATTGAATGCTTGAGTAAAATGGGTTAAATTTACAATACACTTGCATGGCAGGACATCCCTAGGATCAAGTAGTGCCTTTGGATGGGGCACAATCCCACTAAAGTAAATTGCATGTGATAGCCTTCTTCAAGACAAGGATGCATAGGGAAATAAGATATGGCAGAAGCTCTGTAGGCCTGGCTAGAGCCAGCTGTGTAGGCCAAAATAAAATAAAACCTAACCTTTTCTGTATCTACAGAAAAGAAGAATTACTCCTCATTCCCCTCATGATAAGGAGATGGATTCTCTTACCCAGTGGAGGATCTTAGAACCTGCATCACATCCTCAATATCTCAAACAGGGTGGCAAATAGCCATTACTCTGCCCTCCGTGTCTCCTGAACTGACGTATGCAGATGCTGTGAACAGGGGAATCTTTTACCTAAGCTTACGATCCACTAGTGGGGATTGCATCCTAGTTCAATTGGCCATGCTCTTACCCTGGATTTCAATTTTTTCCTTTAAACAAAATCTAATTCCAGTCATATTAAAGGAGGCTGCTAGATACTGTCATCAAATTCACATCTTAGAAAAGTTATTCAGAATATCCAAGTGGTATCTTTGACCTTTGGTTTTATAACTGTAGAGTCAACAAATGATTCTATTAAGTGATATCCCAAGCATTTAGATTCTTCAGGAGATGACTTAGAGGAAGGAGATTCTCTCCAACATGGGCTCACTCATGGTGCTTTGAAACTATAATCTAGTTTCCACCCAACAGAGGCTCCAGGGCCAATTAGTGGACTTTTACCTTGAAGCCTACAAAGAGTATAAGGGCTTTGACAATTAAATAGTTGTTTTAATCTGTACTTTAAAATAAAGCCTAAGGTCATTGCAACGTATGTGCCTGAATCAGAATGAGTCATCAGTGTTCTCCAGCAGCAGAGAGATGTTTATGGATGTTCCCTAAGAGATCCCAAAAGCCAATGTTTGCTAAAGCTCATTTAATAGTTAATCTTGCTTTACAAATTATGCTCTTAAACAAATAATCTATTTTTAAATAGAATAATGTTGAGAAACATGCTCCTCCCATCATTATGTGCTGGCCTAGAGATTGTTTCATTGGCAGGAGTCAAGAGTTGCCTGTGACCATTTTTTTTTTTTGCTAATTTAGTCAATATTACATATTTACATAATAATTACATAATAATTACTTATTAAAGATTTAACATGACTGTCAAAGCTCTCATCTTTCATTTGTTGGTTGAGTGTATAAAATGACATTGTTGTAGAGAATTTAAAGTTTCCACAAATAGAGTTAATTTTAGAAAAAACATTCTGGTTGTTCAGTGTAAACTTTGTAAAATGAATCACTTACTCGTTTAGGGTGAGGGCTTGAGACAGGGTTTCTCTGTGTATCCCTGACTATTCTGTAACGTGCTCTGTAGACCAGGCTCATCTCAAACTCAGAGATCTACCTGCCTCTGCCTCACAAGTGCTGGGATTAAAGATGTGTGCCACTACCACATGGTGAGCAATTTATTCTTGACAAGGAACTCACTGGGGTAGTAATTTAGGGTGTTCTAGAATGTTCTAGAGAGGTGCCCTTGAGAAGGGAGCAAGGCAGTCACTGTCTCTGAGATTACACTTTTTAGAATTGGAAATCATTTAATTTGGAGGAATACAACTTTAAATTACATTGTCTCATTATACAGCTTGACAGTATAAAATATATTTACTTTCTAATCCTGGAATGTAAGTATGACACTTTTATGTTAACAAAATATGTGTCCTCATGCTTTTAAATACTAGAAATGGTCATTTAAGATAATAGTCCCAATTTTTAGAATTTTACATTATCCAATTTTTCTAACCAAAAATTTTGTTTTACCTAAGATACTCTGATTTTGTTCATTAAATAATAGCTAATATTGTTAATATTTTAAACAAATATAAAAAGTTTGTCATATATGGAAACAAAGAATTCAGTTAGACACTTTCTGTTCAGATTCATCCCTTAGATACTGACTTTAGCTAACTTCTTTTACATGCTTTCCAGTTGCTAGTCCCTTGTGTAGGAGACTGGTGTAACAAACAGCTAATTACAGTTACCTTGTATCCTTCTACGGTGCTCTAGTCTTGGTCCACCCAGTTGTACAATTGCATTTAACCTTATGTTATACTGGGTAATGCTAATCTGAATGTAAAAGTTTTTCTTGTGTAACTTTGTCTCTTAATTTTCTCCACAAAGTTATATAGTTGTGCTCTCCTGGCTTACATCTGAATGTCAACCGTTAAGCTTTACCATGGCCCCTTTGATGGACCCTTTTTTGGGGCACTCTAACTTCAGTCCCCCTGTCAACCTTTTCCTCAGCCTAGAAACAACACTCCCCGAAACCCTGAAAGCAATTTGGGTGACTTCTGAAAGGGGGGCTGATGGACCCTGGGCCATCTAACTTATCCCTCTTTTGCCATTCTGGCCATTGTTTTGGGGACAAAGAACGAAAACAGCTGCACTGAAACGTTCTTTACATCAACCATCCTGTCTGTCTCACTAGCTCTTTTAAAAAAAACTTAGAAAAATCTCAAATTAGCTCAACATCCTTCAAGATCAGCTTGATTTCTAGGTTATAGTACTACCAATCTAAAAATGGACAAGATCCAACTCCTGCTAAGGATGGGGTTTGTGCCCTCCTCCGAACATTCTGCAATGTACACACCAAGTCCTAACATTTTGACATGGGGCCCTAGAGACAGGAGCCAGACAAAAATTCAACCCTAAGCCATATATGGGCTTCTGGTTCCCTCCTCTTCAGGTCCTCCCCTGAGCACTTCATTCCTCCTTATCATCCTCATATTTATGTCTTTGAAATGTTTTATTTATTGAACTTCACTCTGTGCCCAAACAAAATATTTCATAGGAATTTTCCCAATAGCTCTCTCCTTACAACGGCTCCATTTGTCTGCAAAAAGACTGTTTAGAGGAACTCTGGCTGCAAGCGTCCTCCCTTTCATCCCAGGCCAGATACAATTCTTTACATCAGTCCTCTGTTTCCTCCTGTTGATGCTCTGTAACTCCCTTTGCTTCTGCCAACTCATTCTGGTGCAGCCCTCCTGGCAAAAGTACTAGTTAGTATCACCCTGAGTTAACTCTCTGCTCACCTCCTCTTGAAGTCCATTTTGTCTCTCCCACCTCTCCTTCTCTCCTGCCTCTGCCCACCCCACTCCACCCCTACTCCCTCAGAGCAATTTCTCAGTTTTACTCTGTAACCAAATGTTGTTACAACTTTAAAATTACTTTTCAAAAGTCTTTTCAGGAATGCAGGACAACAGTCACGTGATCCTTCACAGCTTAAAGCTCATGCTGAGTGACCAGAGGACACTCTGCTTCAGAGGCTAACCCTCACCCCTTCCAATAGACATAGAACTACCCCCTCCAAAAAAGACCATCCTCAGCAAGAAACAGATGGCACCCTACATTTTTCTTAGAGTCCAGACTGATAGGTTCCTGTAAAGAGAAAAAGGAACAGCAATACTACACAGCCCAGTGTCCCTTGTGTCTGCAAGGGAAGGACTACAGGAAGAAATGTGCTGCAATCATTTTCCAGTCCTATGAGGTGCACTCCTGCAAAGCTGCTGTCTCTTCCCTGGGCATTCTCTCATTTCTTTCTGAGAAACGTTCCCACTTTGCTCTCCACTGTCACCGTTTTCTTTGTACACACACTGAATACTTGTGTATTTGGGTCGCTGTTAAGGGCATGCCAACCCAGTGTTACTTTGCCTGGTTCTATACTTTATTACTGTAAATTAAAAGTTTCCAGTGAAGATCTGGCTGTACTTTGTATGTTGAAATATGTGTTCTTTGGTCGCCTTTGTGGAAGCTGAAACTCCAAGGGACACATTCCTGCCATCACATCACATTTTGAAGAATGATTATCACAGGCAGTGGCAGATGCTAAAGTCACTAAGGTCACAACTCTTTTGTTTTCCAAGGTGACAGTCTAAGGCTTCTCCTGTTATTTGGGGTGGGGGGTTGTTTTCTCTAAAAGTCACTGGGGGTTGGCCTTGGTGAGGAAGAATCCACTGCTTACCAAAGGAAATCCTCAGGGATGTAAGGACATACATCAAGGTAGAGAGGCTCTATGAAGGATCCTGGAATCACGATGCCTGTCACGACAGGAATCTCTAACACCTTTCCCTGTACAATGTTCATGGGGGAAGGGAAAATGAAAGAATTTGATGTTTTCCATAGTATAGATGGCAACCAATGGCATAGCAGGAAGTCAAATGCTCATTTCCTTTATGAGCCGTTTGGATGCAGTGAGCTCTCACATGTAGCCTGGATTAAAAGTAGACTTATCAACAACACAGCATTCCTAGACCTAACAAAGTAGAACATGGGCTGTGAGCATGCCTGGAAATGAATGAGGGATATTGTTTCTTGCTTGTAGGTCAAGGAAGGGGTTGGCTGAATAACAGCTGGCAGTTCTTTTGTGATACTGCAATATTGTTAGACTGAGACAATATTCTTCCTCGGGGATTCATTTGGGTTATAGAATGAATGATGGCTTATAAATTTAAACTTCAAAACCAGTAAAAAGTGACATGAGTTGTCTTTTTACATGCATTATTGTAATCAACATTATTTTATTTTACTTCTTCTTGTTTACTTTTTTTCCTTAAAGTTCACTCAAAGACATCTGATATTCTTGGTTAGCGCTTAAGAGAAAAACTACAGGGCTGGCAAGCTGTGAATCTTAGCAGCTGCCCAGAAGAGGAGATGGAGGAGGATTTTTAAAAAAGTGCTGCTTGAGTTAAGCTGGCACAGAATTCAGTCACATGATGTTGGGCAGCCACATGGGAGGGAGGGAACCTGAGAGAAAGACTGAGTAGCATTCCCAGATACATACATACACCTTGATCAATCAATCTGTATAGTATTACTTGTATGTATATTTTCAGGGCTGACCCTTTGGTATTGGATAGCCAGTTGCTCTTCACTGGGAAAGCCTACATCCCCCATTCTCAGCATTCCTTAGTTTACTGTAGTTCTTTTTGTTGTATGGAGACCCACATGATGTCCCCCATCTATCATTTTTTGTCCTTGGTCGGCTCATATTATAAAGTCATGTCGGTGAGATTTTAAGAGTGTAGCTTCTGACATTTCTAGGAGATGCAATCCTACAGCAAACTCCCTGATCCTCTGGTCTGTATAGTTTTCCACCTCCAATGTTTCCAGATAGGTGTGTGGGTTGTGTTGTAGGTGTAGCCATTAGGACTGGGATCTACAACTCTACATTTTGATTGGTTGTAGTTTTTTTCCAATGGTTTCTACCTGCTGCAAAGAGAAGTTTCCTTGATAAGAGATAAGGACTACAGATATTTGTGGGTATAAGGACAAATATTTAGAATTAGCTAGGAATTATGTTGGTTTAGTAAGTGGCAATTGTGGGTTCTTCTTCAAGACTGATTGGTTGACTGATTGATTTTTCTTTTCTTCATCTTCATCCTCATCCTCCTCTTCTCCTTCTTCTTCTCCTTTTCTTCTTCTTCTTCTTCTTCTTCTTCTTCTTCTTCTTCTTCTTCTTCTTCTTCTTCTTCTTCTTCTTCTTCTTCTTCTTCTTCTCCTTTTTCTATTTCTCTTCTTCTTCTTCTTCTTCTTCTTCTTCTTCTTCTTCTTCTTCTTCTTCTTCTTCTTCTTCTTCTTCTCCTTCTCCTTCTCCTTCTCCTTCTCCTTCTCCTTCTCCTTCTCCTTCTCCTTCTCCTTCTCCTTCTCCTTCTCTCTTCTTCTTCTTCCTCTTCTTTTCTTGGAGATGAGGGCTGAACTCAGAGCCTTGCACTTGCTGGGCAAGAACTCTATCACTGACCTAAATTCACAACCCCCAAAATCTGTTACTTCTCTAGCCCTGAGGAATGGGCTGGGTTTCCAGCACCAGGCATGATTTTCCTTTTTGAGTGGGTCTTAAATCCAATCAGAGAGTCACTGGTTACCCCTGAGGTATGTGTGACACCACTGCACTTTCAGGTTTGTCATGTCATGCAGATGTTGTGCTTCGTAGGCATCAGAGCAGGGTATGTCTGTTGGTTGCTTCCTGCCTTTGGAGGCTTGCATGAAGCCTCCTGGTACAATGAAAGCTAGTCTTGAAGTGTGTGTGTAGGAGGATGTGTATGTTGGGGGGAACTTTCAAGTCATTTCTAGCTCAAGGGCCTCTGAGCCCTGCATCTGAATTACATGGTGTCTTCAGCAATAGGGACTTATTTTTCCTCCTCATGGACATTCGAGGGCAATAGCAATACTCTATAATGTTTGGGGGGAGTCTCTTGGACAACCCTGATCAACAACTCAGAAGAGAGGTTCTCATGCTTAGTATTGGGGTTTTATTAGGTAGTCTTTGGCTCTTGGAGGGAGCATTGTCAGCACAGATGAGACGTTTTCATTTAAACTGTATGTGTATAATTATATATAGACTTACATATAATCAAGGGTTTTTCAGATAGATCATTAATAGTATGATTACTTAGGACTTTTAAGACATCCTCGCTGTTATTTATGCTCTTCCGATCTTCTGTACTTATCTCTGTATCACTTCCGTTTAGAATCACCCCTTTCTTTCCATTTCCCCAATAGAAAACATTCACCCCTTTCTTTCCATTTCCCCAGTAGAAAACATGCACCCTGCTATTCCACTCTCTATTGCACCCCACCTCAAATGGTTCCTTTTCTACTTTCCTGATTTTGTTTTAATTTTTTAAATTTACTTCAGGCTCTGCACTTGCATCTGAGGATCTGGAGCTCGGTGTCTCCAGTAGGAGAGAATGTTCTTTGTCTTTCTCAACCTTTGTTGCCTCATTTAATACAATTTTAGTACCATCCATTTACCTACAATGTTCATAATTTCATTTTTCTTTGCAGCTTAGTACTATTCCATAGTGTATATGTACCACATCTTAATTTCTATTTGTTAGTTGGAGGACTTTTAGGTTATTTCCATGTCCTAGCTATTATGAATGGAACATTAATGAACATGGCTGAGCAAGTGTCTGTGGAGTAGGGTGGAGTCTTTAAAGCATATGCCAAAAAAGGGGTGTAGCTGGGTCCTAAGGTAGATTAACCTTTCTCTAAAGAGGAGATAAATTCTCTGTGTCTAATTATTAGATTATAGTGGAGCAAAACTGAAAATTAATAACCAGTGAAACCACAGAAGCTATATACTCTATGTCTATATATAGTATATAGAAGCTATATACTCTATAGTCTCTATATATGACTCTATGTACTTACATAGAGTCAAATGATATACCTGAATGGCCAGTTGGTCAATAAAAAATCAAAAAGAAAGTTAAGAAGTTCTAGTAGCAAATGAAAACACAAACACAACTCACCACAATATTTGGAATTCAACAAAGATGGTTTCAAGTTCTAAGATCTTAGCTTAGCAATGAGCACCTATTAAAATAATCAGAGAAGTCTCAAAGAGAGACACTTGCTCATATTTGTCTTCCACAGTGCTACCATTGGAGCTGAGATATAGGGAGGGCCAGCCTAGGCATCCATCAACAACTGAACGAATAAGCAAAGTTTAGGTTAGTCTGCAGTGCTTGGATGATTGTCTGTGAGTCCCTTTATGTCGAACTAATGTTTCCTTTAGCAAACTAAATACCCACATGTGGTGGATAGCCCTAGCCTCTTGTTGTCATGGTAACTCCACTCCTGGGAGGGGCTGCGAAGGAGGAGTGAATCTTGTAAACCTTCTGTCCAATCAAATTTGTTAAATAAAGGCTACAGCCAGTGATTGGGCAGTAGAAGAGGAGTGGGAGGAGCCAGAGGCAGGAAAAGGAGAAGAGGAGGAGAGCGAGGAGAGAAGGTGGCGCGGAGCGGAGTTGGCAGTTGGTCGAAGCTAGAGGGCAGTTGGTGGAGAGAGAGAAGACGAAGAAGACCTTGACCTAGGAAACCGCAAGTTGTTAAGAGCTCTCATAGCCGGGGAATAGTGTAGTTTAATGGTAAATCTGCCCAATCTAGGCATGCAGCATTCATTTGATACTTATTGACTTGTGTCGTTATTCTCTGGACTCCCTATGGGCAAAAGATTTACCGCAACACCCACATATATGCACTTGTGTACACACACAAACATGCATACACACGCAGACACACACACACATTCCACAATGTCACAGTAAAACCCATTCCTTTGTATGCTGATGAGGTTGTGGGGGTGTGTGATGGTGTGTAGTGGGATGGAAGAATATGTGTATTCTATTGGTTGGACTATAAATTAGTAAAGGTACTATGGCAATCACCTTGACAATTTATCAAAAGATGTGCCAGTTGGGGTTGGGGTGTAGTTCAATAGGTATAATGCTTATGTTAGCATATAGTTATGGTGGCACAAAAACCAGATTACAGGTGGCATACCTGTAATCCCAGCACATTCAGAGTATTGGCAGAAAAATAAGGAGTTCAAGGTCATCCTCAAATACATAGTGAGTTTGAAACTAGCCTGGCCTACACAAGACCTTGTATTTTTAAATAAAATAAAATTGAAAGAGAACTAAAGTTAGAGCATATTAGAGAGATCCAAGTTACGAAATCAACCAAGATGAACAGATGAACTGATAACATAAAATTATACGACTGTATGATTGTATAATATATACTATATTATATATATAATATATATATAATATTTTTTATAATATTATATATACCTACATAATGGAATGCTATTCAGACATAAAGAATAGTTGGAATCATGCTGTTTTCAGGAAAAATGAATGGTATGGAAAGTCATGATGTTCTGTAAAATAAACAAGACTCAGAAAACATTTTTTCTGAGTAGAAATCCTTCTACTATAGCAGTAGAAATAGTAGGGAAGACGTAGACCAGAGGGGCTGCGGGAGAAAGTGATAGGGGTGACGTCACAATGAACCCACTTCTCTGCACAATTAGTATAGTCTATTTTAAAGAGTGCAAGTGTAACCGTACAGCCAGGTACGGAAGCCCAGAGGCACTAGAATAATCTGTTGTCTGGGATCTTGCTTCCCTGTGCTTCTGGGACTCCCAACTTCTCTGGAATCTGAAGTCCCTGTGTTCTGTCTTGCCATGCCTCTGCCCATCCCATAGGCCCCCAGACTCCTCCAAGATCTCCAATCGTTGAGCCACCAGGTAAGGTCAACACACCTCTACCTCACAGACCTCCCAAATCTACCCCTGGCTTGACCATGGTCTTGTAGACCTAACTTATGGTTTATCTAACTTGACTCAAGGCAGGTCGTCAAGGCATGAAGAACCACACCAGAATGTAGTCAAAAAAAAAAAAAAAAAAAAAAAAAAAGAAAACGCAGGTATTCACTGACCTTTGGTTAGTAACTGTTAGTGCAAACAGTAACAGACTGTAAATTGATGGAGTAAAACCTACAAGCCTCAGAACCAGTTCCACAGAGGTCGTCTTACAACACAGACCCTCCTGAACACTGCACACGTTGCCACTAGAAAAAGAAAAGTGGATTGAACAAAAGATAAAACAAAAAACAAAACTTGTAAATTACTTAAGATGGACAAGTCCAAGAGCAGAAACAAAATTACACACACACACACACAGAGAGAGAGAGAGAGAGAGAGAGAGAGAGAGAGAGAGAGAGAGAGAGAGAGACAGAGAGACAGAGACAGAGACAGACAGAGACAGACAGAGACAGACAGAGACAGAGACAGAGACAGAGACAGAGACAGAGACTGAGACTTTATGCTTTGTGAGTCCATTCTCTCCTGCCTTCCTCCCAGGCCAGGGCATGTTTCTAAGAAAAAAAAAACACCTTGAAACCACCCCATTCAGGACTGAAAGAGAGGTAAAAAGCCATGGAGAATATTCCCCCACATGCCCAGCTTTCTCTCTCCTCACCCACCCCTACCAGCCTCCCCATCCTCCAATTCTTGCACTGCACAACAGCAGTTCTGTGTGTACTAGTGAAATGAGCCTTTTCCACTAGAAGACATGTGGCTGCGACAGTGATATTGGACCCATCCCCTTCACGCCCCAAATCTGGGTCTATCAAGCAGTTCTCCAGGTAATTCTGAAAATGTATGCATGCATGCATGTATGCGTGGGTGAGTGTGCACGCATGTGCATGTGTGTGTGTGTCTGTGTATCTCTCAGTGTGTATAGCCATATCCACTATGTGTTTTAATGTTTCAAATGGAGCATGCTCAGTTGTTTCTAACACAGAACCAAGAATGGGTAAACTGGTCATGCTTGCTTGTAGACAAAAACAGGTGCTTCCAAAGGAACATAGAGTTTATTCTGTACCATATATGAGTGGCTATCTCTCCCAGCAATGCAGACTGGGACTTGGACTACTCCCCATGACTTGTTTCACTTCAGAAGTGGTTACATGGATTTGTATTACATTATCACAGATTAAGAGAAAGGCATAAACCAAGTGCATCTGCTGAGTTTGGGGTGAGCATCAGGTAGGCAGGTCACAGCGAAGCAGGGGACGTCTGCTATAGGTTTTAGACACTGTGGTGACATTCTTAACTTTCAGATAGTGGAAAATAGTGTCTACATAATACATTCCAACGCTTTTACCTGAGAGTCAGGAGGATGTTGGGTCCTTTGACTAAGATGGGTAACAAACGTCTATTGAGGGGCTCAATGATAGCTGGAGCTAGCCTGGGCTTCAGGTCTACAACACTCAGCCTCCCACAATCACAACAGGTCAGGCTGTACTAGGTCAGGCTGCAGAATCTCTATCACAGGCATGATGTTCTCAGGACACTTCAGGCCATCACAGCTTCCCATGTGCCTAGAAGTCCACAAATTCAGTGTGATTTAAAATGTAATAGCTCAACTTCATGCATAGATCACTGTGTTGTGCAAATGTGTTTCTCAGACATTTAGCTTATAAAAATACCTGCAAAGTGAATTTTTTTTAATTACCCCATCCAGGGTGGTCCTCTATGGGAGGTCAGTACTCAATTTGGGGACAACTCTGTGTTTGCAGTTCTCACCTGCTAATGCAAGCGCTTGACCCTGAACACGTTAGGACTGAGTAATATGTGGGTCACAGAAGTGAGGTTTGTGGACTAGGTCGATATGGGGCATGCTGCCCTCTACTGGTACTGAGGGTACAGTGATTGTTTCTTGTTCCCAGAAACCCAGAACTGAATCTTTGGTTTAGTCCCCTGGTGTAGCTTAAGACCTAGGCATAGTTCACAAGCTTTTGATTCTTGGGGAATACAAGCCTGTTTGTCATTACCCTCTGACAAAAGGATAGAGGCGTATGCATTTTGAAAATACTCCCTGGACTGGGAATGTATCTCAGAAGCAGAACACTTGCTTAGCACTCTCAAGGCCACTGGCTCCATTCCCTAAACCACCAGAAGATAAAATATTCTCCTTGGAGCCAAAGAGAACAACAAGAAGTGTGGACTTGAGATGTCTACTATTCCCAAGCTTCGGATTCATGTAAGGTAAAACAGGACAGTGCTCAATAAAGAGAAGTTGTCTTCCCCCTTTGATATAATTGAATTACTTTATGGTAGCTTGACCAGTAAGATGTTGTTAGCCCTTAAAGCTTGCAAAGGTTTTGAGCAGACAAGTAGGTTGCTCTCTGAAACAGAGCCTGGTGAACTTTGGGAATAATTCTTTGGAGAGAAGTGTAGACCTGGGAAAAGCTGGAAATGCCTTTTGTTGTGGGGAAGGAACAGTGAGTGAGTTGGACCACAAAGAGCTCTTACAGAACTCAGAAAGGGTTCTCTAGCCAGAAGCAGTTGGCTGCCCAGACTCTCGTGCTGGTGAGTAATTGACTAGTTAGTACAAAAGCAAGCATTTACTGATATGTAACTCACCAGTCACCACAGCAGGGCTCCGACTCAGGACTTGAGGGTGTGGCAGTTGGGCTTTTGATTTGGCATGAGCAAACAAATTTATTAAACCATGTGTTCTGTTTTCCCTCCCACCAAAACCTATATTCACTCAAGAGAATACATTCCCCCTAAATCTGCTGTCCACTTTTAAATTTTTTCATGGTCTTTGGAGCTTAGCTTTTTTTTTTTTTAATTACCAAATTCCAGAAGCTTCTCATCCAACAGGTAAGTGCAAAGGTATAGAAGTCATTTGCCACCGGATATTTGAACAGATCAATTATTTCTCTGAAACAAGAATTTTCTTCCTGGAATATGCTGAGGCATGTAAGTCCCACTGTGAGTCTTAGATCTGAACTAAAATGGGGCGTGGGGCGACCCCAATCATTCTTCCTTAACATCTTGATTCCTCTTGTGGTCTACCCTGCAATTAGGAATCCTCTCAAGTGCTCTCTAGTCTGCAGTATTTTTCTTTCTTGGCTGTGGGTCTCTTTGCTTAGCTCCAGCTGTGGGTTTTTCTGACATCTACCCCTCTTTCCAGATACTGATTGCTGATCCCCCAGCCCTTCTCAATAATTATATCAAAAGATGACATCACACATCCACTGTAGCTGTGCAATGGTCATGTTCTTCAGCTCCTCAATTAGGATCATTTTACAGCTATCATCAATTTCGTGACACAGCCACCAGCAAACGCCAGCCCTACTTGGCTCCCACACCTAGATATCAAAATTATTATATCATTGACAGAGTCCTTCATGACAATGATGGGGGATTAAAACTCATTAACAATGACGGCGAGTGCTTTAGGTTAAAGAAAATTATAGGACTTTTTAAAAAATCAAAATACTCAGACTCGGAAACACTCAGGTCAGGCCGTAGACAGCAGGGGGCAGCAGAGGCTTTGTTTCTAGCTAGTCTCGCTGATGATGCAGTGAAGTGTTCAGGCTTGTTCCTGACCCTTTGCTTAAGGCTTTCCCGCCTGTAGCATCCATATGTTTTCCTAGGATAGACACAGTTCTTCCGCGGCGGGTCTTGGTAGTCCTCTTGCATTATGTAAATATCGCATTGGTTCTGCATTGGCTGTAAACAATTCCAGAGGGTCTCACATCAATTCCAGAGATACATTTCCATGATGTTGGAGGAAGAAAAGCCTGGCAGAGGACAGGAAGAATCAGCAGCAGGTTGGGTTTCACTCAGCCCATGACCATTAACTGGTATCCCTGTCCAGCCACACCTCTGCAGGATGGTCCACTCTTCATCTAATCTAAGTATTGGAACGAACGTGCTCCTGCGTCTGCGTGCTCATGCTTCTGAAGGTTCCCATTTCATATACGCGTCACCAGTGATTATTTGTTGTGCTTTTCTTTCCTATTTCCCTCCCTCCCTCCCTCCCTCCCTCCCTCCCTCCCTCCCTCCCTCCCTCCCTGCCTTTCTTTTTCCCATTTTTCCTTATGGGCTTGACCTGGCTGTGACCCAAGATGGAGGAAACGGGTTTGCCTCCCACGTGCTTACCACATCACATTTGTTCCTTCCTATAGGCTCTTGACCCTATATCCCCAGTGACCAGCACCGTGTATAGCTCAACAAGTAATTGTTGGATAAACAAAAAGCCGTGAGCACACCAGCAGTGTGAGCCTGAGCTGCATCTTTTGATGGCTTCCTTGGTGTCCTTGGGCAATGATGAATGGCAGGTTTTACCTGGCTCGTTAAAATTCATTCTTACTGAGTGTTAAACTTAAGAGGATTAACCGGTCATGTGTAGTCTTCAAGGCACTTCCTAGTTTATCTGGTATCTCTCAGACTGTTCCAGAATGTGAGAGGATGCTTACCCAAGCCAAGCAGCCAGCAAAGGGCTTGTTTCCCCAGAGTTCATCTCCAACCTCTACTAAACACATGCCAGATTAAATTTCAGGATATTGACAGAAGAAGTTTATAACAATGAACTTTCTAAAGCCCAGCCTATTTGAACAACAACAAAAAAAATCTAACACAGAAAGTAAGATGACGTCACTGGTTTTTGCATATTTCTTTCCCTCTGTGTGTCACTCCTTAATGTTGGGGTAAAAACTTTACACACACACATACACACACACAGACTTACATTCACACACAGACACACAAACACACACTTACACACAGACACACACACAGACACACAGACACACACACTTTTCTAGTTGTAAAATAATAAGTACAGCTGTTGGTAGGCACTCTTCAGGGATTATAAAGCCACTAATCAATTTCACAACTGGAGGCAAAGCTCTTTGCTGGGAAATATTTTACACAGGGCATGTGCTCTGACCTCATTAGGCCAACCACAATTCTGAAGGAAGCAGAGATGCCACCTCACAGCCCTGGTGGTGACAAGATGGCTGCAGGCAGGCCGAGTTCAGAGGCTGGCTGCTTTCCTCAGGCTTTGCCGCTTCTCTACCCCCAATGTCACTTTGGACAAACTGAGCCAGGAACAAGGAAACCCAACTTTCAGAACTTCTGCAAGAGCATTTTGGTCAGAGACCAAAACCTAATTTGCATGTGGATAAAGCAGGCAAGCTTTCTCCTACCCCACCCCAAGCTACAGAAGCACCATAATCCAAAAAGCGTGTGTTAAAACACACCACAGCTGGCTGTGGTGGCTCACACTGTGCCTGGGAAGCTGAGGTAAGAGGCTAGCCTTGAGTTGAGGGTAACCTGAGCAACATAGTAAGTTCCAGCCCAGAAGGTGCAGGGAGAGGGAGAGAGGGAGACAGAGGAGGGGAGCACACATTGCTGGGACTGTGGCAGTCCTGCTCAGTGGAGGGGGTATGGAATGTGTGCTTAGCATACAGAGGTTCTGGCTTCCATCACCAGCATCAGTCAACCCTCTGTCCTCAAACACCGAGCCCATCCTGAGCCAGATTGCCGAACTCTGGCTACCCAGCTCTGGTGCAGGGCATTTAGAGTGAGACCTGGCATCTGTTCTTGTTGGTGGTGGCCCTGAAGAGCCCATGAACACGCTGCTCTCTTTTACTCCAGCATGTGCTCACAAGATCATGGTGCTGTGTGAGGGGAAAGCAACCTTTTGCGGTTCTGGGCACCGAACCCAGGCCTAACAAAGCTATGCAAGTGGTCCACTTGCTGAGTCAAGCTCCTTCCTTCTGTCTGTCCGTGAGTCAACTGCGTTGCTCCCACCTCTCCTCTGCAGAGTCAGTTTGGTAGGACCTGGGGGGGAGTGGGTGAAGGAAAAACCTCAAATTGAATTATTGCTCTTGTGCCTTCATGCTTCAGGATGGCAACTAAAAGGGCTATATTGTGAGATCATTTTAAGGGATTTCCTTTCCTAAGCCCCATAATATATTTTCCTAATGGGTGCTTCACTCTTCAGTGTGCTTTTATTGAACATCTGTGGGACTGTGTGATAGGAATGTAGTCCTTCCTGCTCTCCAAACCTTTTCTCCCCAGAAGCAAGGTAGTTTTGGTTTTTGTTTGTTTTTAAAGATTTAAAGATTTATTTTATATATGTAAATACACTGTCACTGTCTTCAGACACACCCGAAGAAGGCATCAGATCCCATTACAGATGTTTGTGAGCCACCATGTGGTTGCTGGGAATTGAACATGGGACCTCTGGAAGAGCAACCCGTGCTTTTAACCGCTGAGCCATCTCTCCAATCCCGAAAGTTAGTTTTAAGACAAAGATAGCAGTTTTCAAAAGGAAGCAGAGTACCCCCTTTTCCACCTGAAAGAAATCCTGTTCCTCAGGGGCTAACCAGTTCTCACTGGAGCTCATCTCAGACTTGGAGTTAGAGAAAAAATGTGGATTCATGGTTTAGGACATAGTTCTGGAGCCCTGACGTAGCTTAGCAGTGGGTCGCTTGCCTAGCATGTGCAAGGCCTGAGTTTGTCCCCACCACTATTTTTAAAAATGAAGTAAAAAGAACAGTTATAGGATAAGAGAGACCTGAAGCTGAGGGTACTCTGAATGTGTGTTTGTGTGTGCCTGTGACCATATTTGTATGTGTGTAACCAGAAACTAGAGATAGCCCTTCCCTAATAGAAATGCCACATATCCACAATTTCACTAAATTCAAAGCTAATACAGAATTCTGGACAAAGAAGAATAAAGTTGATACAGTTATAAGTAGCAATCATTGATTCTATCTGTTACCCACCACCTCCAAGTCTGCTTGCATTTTGTACCATCTTACAGGTTGGTTGGGTGGCTTTATTTCTGCTGACCAGAGCCGGATGTCAAGGCTCCTGGCCTGGGCTGCTCCTCCCCTGGGCTGCTCCTCCCCTCTACTTCTGGGGCCACAGTCACTTGACAGTTGCTTGGGACTGGCAGGTATAGGCTGCTCTGCCCTACTGGCATGGAGGCCTATTGTCATCTTTGTGATCACTCATCTTTAGCTGAGAACTGACCTTGCTCTCAAGGCATGGGAGGATGTGGTGGTGGTTTACACAAGAAACATCCCCCATAGGCTCCAGTATTTGACTAGTTAGTGGTGCTGTAGGGAGATGTAGGAGTTGTGGGCTCGCTGGAAGGACATCACTAGGCCCAGGCACTGAGAGCTCAAAGCTTTGCCCTTCTTCAAGTTTAGCCACTCTGCTTCAGCTCAGATCTGAAGATGTGAGCTTCAGCTTCCTGCTGCTGGGCCCTCAGCTTGCTGCCTCCCTATAAGTTATCTTGGTCCTGATGTTTTATCACAACAACAGAGAAGTAACTAACTCAGGTGTGAGACTGACAGAGGCTGGGGCAGTGCTCTTCAGGACTGGGCTCCAGACTCACACATCAATCACTAGCATTGCACTCTGTTGGCTAAAGTCACACAGATTCAAAACTTGCCTAAGAAGGTCATGATCGGGAGACTCCAAGGACAGCTTGGAAAGCTTCCGAATACATAGAAGGGTAAAGAATTAATGCTACTTTGTATACAACTGATATTAACATAATTTTTATCATTAAGATCTGTGGGGGGTGTTAGTTCAGAAATAGTGTGTGCTTAGCATACACAAGGCTGTAGATCTGATTTTTTTCCCCACCCAACAACAAAATGCTCAAATCCTATACCATTTAGGAGCTATGAACTCAGTTATGTACAAAGAAGCAATGCTTTCTCCTCTGGCAGCCCCATGTCTCTCTTATGTAATACCTGCTGGTATACTCAATCTACTCACAAGCAGGGCTCATTTTTGACTTAGCAACAGAAGCAAAGTGGAGCTGACTTAAAGTAGACGCTCCCCGGTCGTCCCCGAGTCTTTGTTATGTCTGAAGTAAAGATGATTTATCCTGGGCCTGCTGCAGAAACATGTGGGAGATTTTCTTCCCTGTGAAGGTCTAAGTGACCAACAAGATGATTGTAAAGAACTCATAAAATACTTTGAAGCAGAACTTTCCTGTGAGAAAATTATGACTTAAACAGAACTTTAAAATGAAAAATAAACACAGTCCTAAAGTTTTACCTTAACGGTAGGAAGGCTCGTGTGCCAGTGTGACTGGAGAACTGCAGGATTACTCTTTATCGTCTTTCTCTGTATTATTATTTACATTTTCATGAACATTTGCTGGCTTTAATAAAAAGGATTTTTAGGAGCTAAAGTGATGGTTCAGTGGTTAGGAGGGCCTCTTGCCCTTCCAGAGGACCCAAGTTTGGTCCCAGCATTCACATGAGGAGGCTCACAATCACTTGTAGCTCCCTCTGAGGGGAGCCAATAGCTCTGGCCTCCTCAGGTACTGGCACACATGTGCCCATACCCACATGCATGTATACACACACACACACACACACACACACACACACACACACACACAATTAGAAGTAAAATAAATATAGAAAGGAATGTGTCCTGAAGCTAACATGCTTGCTTTTATGTAAAATTAATGACTTTCACACCAAAGTCTTGTGATAATAAATATAAACTCATGTTTCATCTGATCTCAACTACTGTATATATAAAAGAGAACTTTTACTCTGGCCTTTGCGTAAAATGCTTGCCTTTATTTGAAAGTTAATACTGTATTTCAAGATTAACAAATCCAAACATTTTATTTCTGATGTTATGTAACTAGTTACAGTGGAAACTTATGCAAGCAGACGACCATCAATCATACACAGCTTCTGAAATATCATTCCATCCACTGCCAAAGCTGAAGCTTAAAGGCAAATAGCAAGGTTTCAACATTAGACCCAAACAGAGCTGACCCTGGTATCTCTAAGCTCCACTGTGATGTTTAGTGGAATAAAAGAGTCAGTGGATGTAGACGATGTGCAGGTGTGCGGTGTACATTAGACCTTTGATAAGCCATGTTTGCCTTTGGTCTGAACTAGTTATAATAGTATGTTGTTGTTCACACCCCTGGGGTTCTTGGGTAAGCAGAGAAGAATGTAAAGGCAGGAGATAACTGTGAAAAAAATCAAAGGGTCCCACTGTCTGGAGATTAGAGCTGAGCGTGCTTTAAAAGGCTGCCTCAGTGCCTTGCTTCAGCTGTCCAGAACCACCATCTTTCACTGTGTGCACTCTCAGCACCACAGCATCTGCACCACAGCATCAGCACCACAGCATCCGATCCACAGCATCTGCACCATAGCATCAGCACCACAGCATCAGCACCACAGCATCTGCATGACAGCATCTGCACCATAGCATCAGCACCACAGCATCAGCACCACAGCATCCGATCCACAGCATCCGATCCACAGCATCTGCACCACAGCATCTGATCCACAGCATCCACACCACAGCATCTGCACAACAGCATCTGCACCATAGCATCAGCACCACACCATCAGCACCACAGAAATTTCCACACCCTTGCACACACAGGCTGTGATGCTATTTAACCCAGAGCAGATTCCCAAAGGGCTTGGGCTCCACTGCTAGAATTGAGAGAAATATTTAGGATGGTGATTAAAAATGAAGCAAATAAGTATTGAGTTGAGTGTAAAGCAGATAATCATTATAGGCCGTGTTAGATCTGGAATATTAGAATTTTAGACAAGCATCATATTTCTCCAAGTAGATTTTAGTAGCAAACTGAAAAGTAACAATTTAGAGCTATGTGATTAAGTCCGGGTACTAAAAAGCTTAGTTCCTAGATAGTATATATACTACATATCTCAGGCTGCCCTCAAATTTAGGATTTGTATTCGACACCTTTCTGTTCCTGTACTAGAACACCATGAGCCAGACTACTTACAGATAAGGGTTTATTTGGGCTTATAGTCCCAGAGGGTCAGAGTCCATGATGGTGGAGCAAAGGCATGTGGGCAGGAAGTTGAGGGCTCACATCTTGGACAACCACCATGAAGCAGAGAGACTAAACTTGAAATGATGAGGGCCTTTAAATTCTCAAAGCCTGGCTACCAGGACATACTTCCTCCAACAAGGCCACACCTCCTAAACTTCCCAAACAGCACCATTCCCTGGGGACCAAGTGTTTAAATGTCTGAGCCTATCATAGCGTCTCATTCGAACCGCCATGGAATCCTCTTGCCTTTGTTTCCTATTATCACTGTAATATTTATATTTTAGATTAAACATAACTATCAAGGTCCTCCATGCTAGGTAAAAGTAGATAAACTCACTGATCTGTCTTCTATTCTTCTTGGCTACTTAAAAAAAAAAAGTATAAACTTGGATGCTAAAAGATGCATATATTCAGTTAATAGGTTACTATAGTGAACAAAACTGTTGTATTTATTTTGCATAATTAATCATCTTAAATATCTGCTTTCAAAGAACAGCTAAAAATATATTCATTTAGCATGAATCCCAAATAAACTATTTCATCATTCTGAATTCACCCAACAAGAAAATGTGCACTCTAAAGATGACACATTGATATCATCTACGTGAAATATATTGGAGTAAGTTCTTTCCTTCAAAGAGCCTAGATCCTGTTTGGAGAAAGTTTACTTAGGATTTAAAGTAAAATCATGATTTTACTTTACAAACGTGTGATTGTTTTCCTTGCCTCGTACCCAACTTCTCATTTTCTGATCCTAACACATGACCACTTGGTCTAAAGTCACGTGGAGAAGATTATGCCTACAAAAGAGCACAGAGGAGAGCAATACAGCATCAGGTCACATGCTTCTTGTTCTCTGATCACATCTCAGGCGCTTATTTGTTTAAATGGGTTGTAGTCAGGTGGAGACTTACACGGTTAACTATAGCAATTGCTGCGCTCAGCAGTGTCCGTTATTGTTTTCAGCCAGAAGAGGGCGCTCAAGAGCCCAGAGTAGGAAATCTGGAGAATTTTTATGACCTTCATATATTTTCCTCTGTTCTGAAAGACCTGGAATTTTATTCTTCAATTCAGCACTTGGAATGGGCTACCAAAGCCATGTTTTAACAGCATATGATTTAGATTTAATAATTCGTTGAAAACAGAGAAAAAACATAAGTCAGCAACTGATACTAAAGAACGGGCTTTGGTTCCAGCCTGTCAAACAGGTGCCACCAGTAATGCTGGCTCCTTAGTCTACGTGACCGGGTGCAGAATCAGAACGAGCAGGGTTAAGCTGTTTCTGTGTGTCACAGTGTAAACAGCATGAATGGTAACAGTTGGTGAACTGGAAAAGGGGCAGTCAGGAGACTTTTGTACTCGTTCTTCATATTATTGAGACTTGTCCTTAAGTTTGAAATTATGTTATAAGAAAGGGGGGAAAATCCTCATTTGCTTTGGTAAAGTCAGACCTCTTGGACCCACTTCTTGTGGGGCAGGAAACAGTCGAGAACATAACTCAGCAGAGATCTGTAGTTGACTGTAAAGTAGGACATGTTTGTCACTGATGAAGGAGGCAAGAAGGTTGGTGGGCATGAATTATCTGAATGCAAGTTTTCTTTATCGAAGGAATCCTAGAGTCTTCTCTGATTTAAGACTCGGCAATCAACGCCATATATATCTCCATAGAGAGGTCATGCTTATTTACAGACTGTGGAAAGCTGACAGGATCTTTTGACAAGAACCTTCAGGCTTACAGTACTTGCTGTGACACCGCTGTGACGTCAGCCTGTGTCAGCACTCTGCCCCACGGGAGCTCAACAATTGCAGGATCTTATGTCCTGAGTGGGAGGGGCAGAAACTAAGCGAGTACTCTGATTGGCCTTTTTACATTTGCGATAGTATCACCATGTTAGCCCAGACTGGCCTCTTAATTCCAGAGCTCAAGCAATCTTCCGGTTATACTCAACCTCTTGAGTAGCTGTGACTACAGGAGCACACTACGACACCCAATTTACATTTGGATTTTATAGCAAATCAAGGTCAGATCTTCTGTTTCACCTCCAGGTCTACTGCCAGGACCTGTCACAGTGAATAAACAGAAGGGAATTCTGTGCTGTGGAACTGGTTACTCATTTGTAAAAAATTATTATAAAGTCTGATTTCTCTTCCTACTAAGCTGCACATGGATTCTCTCTCTCTCTTTCTCTCTCTCTGTGTATGTGTGTATGTGTGTGTGTGTCTGTCTATCTATATATATATCTATTTCTCCCTCTCTTTGTCTCTCTGTCACTCTGCGTATTTATGTTTCTCTCTGTGTATCTTTCTGTGTGTCTCTTTCGTGTCTCTGTGTCTCTGTGTCTCTCTTTATCCCTACCCCCTCTGTTTTTTCAAGTCAGGGTTTCTCTGTGTAGCCCTGGCTCTCTCGGAGCTCAATGTCTAGATCAGGAACTAGGATTGAGTCTGCTACCATTTCCTGGTAGATAGTATTTTCTCAAAAATTCAATTAAGCTTGTATTGTGGAAATGCTTAACTGGGCAGTGGTTTGTGCTCTGGGCTTGTTTTGCTTTATATGACTGATGAGTTTTGTTCTCAGCACCCCAGTGCCTTGCTCCCACTCAGGATCAAACACTCAAGTGCATCTAAACTGGAGACATGGGATTTAGAAGTTTAATTTCAATGTTTTCTTTCCTGCAGTTTCAACACTAAATATCATGACCACTGTATTCAATTCTGCCTGCAAGACTGAATTCTCTGAGTGGAGAAAGACAGAGGTTTTACTGCAGTCCATAAATTTGACCACTTATTGGTCCCCAACACATTTATGTTCTGCTCATTCAGTGCTCACTTAAACTGTCCAATTTGCTTGACCTGCTCTATAAATGTAAATTGCCTATGTCGGAAAGTGACTCCGGATGACTTTTGAATGTGTGCTGGAATTCCATGATTTCCACAGGTAAACTAGCACTCTGACAGAAGGCAACCTTTCCTTTTCCCCTTCTGCCTGCTCCGAGAAGCACTAAATGACTGCACTGATTAAACACATGCTTATTGTTCTCAGGTTTTCTATTCTTTTTTTCTTTCATTCCGTGTGTGAACCAAAAATAGTAATAAAACATTCAGCATATGTGCATTGCCAAAACTTCCATTAAAATACTGTTGGATGTATGTGACAGAGGTCATAGCTTAGCATGTATAAATTGTTTGGTTGCTTGAGAAAGCTTTCAAGCTTGCTCAGTGTCCTATGCATAAATGAGCCATATGTACTAATTTACCTAAACATTCATAATAAATTTATTGGTGGGATCCAAGGGATACCGGTGAGAAATCTTGAGCATATACCTAGTCTGGTCCTATCAACTCCAACAATTACACCTTAAGATCACTCAGCACCTGAAAGGTAAGGCTTATTTAGTTTGGTTTTGCTGTACAGGCTGGGGACCAAATCTCACACAGTAGATAAGCTCTCTACTCACTAAGCTGCACCTCCAGACAACTCCTTCATGGCACATCCACAAGTTTCTCGGTGCACAATGATAATTATCTCAGTCTATCTTTTCCTGGTTTCCATTTCCCCTCAATGGGTTCTTTGTCATATTTCTAGCATAAATTGACCCACTTTCAGGAATAAAATAGCTAAAGTTTGTGTGTGTGTGTATATATATATATATATATGTGTGTGTGTGTGTGTGTGTGTGTGTGTTTGTGTGTGGGTAGGTGGGTGTGGGTGGATGTGGGTGTGGGTCTCATAAGATCAACCTGTGTGCACCAAAGAGCAAACCTGTGATGGAGAGTAAGATGCCAGCGACTTATTTCCTGTTGAGACATCATTTCATCTGGGCACCATTAGAAGACACCTTCTGCAACCCAGCAGGGGTAAAGAAATCCAAGTAACGCTTGAGTCATGATCACTTGGCATAACACTTTGCGTGAATTGGAAACTTCTTTTTAACTTATTAGGAAATTCTAGAAAGGGGGGTGAACTCAAAACCTTTCAAAAGATCACTTAATGGACTTATTACAAGAGCCACTATAATGATGTCAAGGAACCCAGCACATGCCCACAATGTGCCAGATGCCGTATCAATGTAGTTATTAGCTGAGCTGAGCTATATAGTCTGTCCGAGTATATTTTCTAACATAAGAACATTTAAAAAAAACTCTTCTTTCTAATTAGGTCCTGAAAGCCAGGGAGTTGGAGATCCTCCAGGTAACTGTTATATAACGTAAGAATTCACACTACAAAACAAGACACGTCTTGGAAACTATAAATCTGTAAAAGGTCTGAAACACGAGGAGTCTTCCTTCAGGTGCTATTGTGGTGCTGATGTTGACAGGAGATGGATCTCATTCAACATTTCCTGCTCTTCACAACAACACTACAACTCACAGGAAAGTCTCTTCTACATTTTTAGTGGAAGCTTTTTGGCTTTTTCTCCCCAACCCTCGCCCCCCCCCTTTTTTTTTTGTCCCGAACACAGAATCTGGGAACTTGTGCATGGCAAGTCGGTGCTCTACCAATGAGCTGCAGCCCCGGCCCAGGGGCGGGGGGTGGGGGGGAGATTACTCTGTAAGAGCTCTTTAAACAAACAGAGTTTAATTCAATTGTTTCCTGAGAGACTGACTTCTTACAAAAGCCAAAGAAAATCACAGATTAATCCAAAAGGTACAAAGCTAAGGTTGAGACTGTAAAACCGAGGGGATGGGGTGGAAATGTTAGTGTGCAGAACGGGATAATTACTCCTACTCTGAGGTGCTGCAAATCCCACCATCAACTTTCTGCTGCCGCAGGCAGCACAATGGCCCTTTCATCTGGTGAGGCAGCTTTGATAAAGGAAATTATTATTTATATCAAATCTGAACACCTACAATAAAGGAGAACTTCTCTCTCCTGCCCCCCACCCCCCCTTTGACATGGTCATAGAAAAACAATGATCTTGCTAATTAAAAATCCCAAGAAGACTATTGTTCAAAACTTCCTTCTGCATCATTTCAATAAAAACGATACAGTTGTCTTTCTGCAACCTGGATGTCACACAGCACCATGACAGACAGAGACACTTCTCCACTTCTCAATGGTGGGACTAGGCTCATCTCACTCAGAAGTTGCTCTGTGCGGTGGAAATCCTGTCATAGTGCAGCCAAGGGTTTTCTAACATCTGGTGACCATCAAGTGAATGGGGGTTCCTTGTATGGCACGAGGCTTCAACAATGCCTCCTCCAGAGCCAGTGATAGCCCTGAGAGCAACCGTATCAGGCCCCAAAGGCAGAAAGAACACAGGGGCCACCTTTCCCATAGAGCTGCTGATAGCAGCCGGTAGTGCCAGGCTCTTCTCCTTTGCTGGGTCAGACGAGGGAACAGTTCATGTAGAGAGCAGAGAAGGGCCAGAGTGAGTGATGTCCTAAAGCAATGTGTGCTGTTGACAAATGTGAGCAGGCCATGAGGACACCATAACCTCAGGCCCAGGGGGAAAGTGGCAAGACTCAAGCCATCCCCTACCCGCCTGGGGGTGAATTCAGTGAGGCTCACAAGAATGTTACTCAAGCCTGTCTCTGGTCCAAGTGCAATGGGACACTGAGTGCAGCTATGTTGCCCCTGGATATTTATAGCCTGAAGACTGCTCCCCTACAGACCTCACTCCTGCTGAGAATAGCTAAACCTGCTTCCTTGATCCACCTGTATACCATAAACCTGCCTCATTGTTTACCTGAATGTAATAACCCACCTCTGTATTCAGCTGTATGCAACAATCCCACCTCTCTGTTCAGCTGAAGAGCTTCTGGGAGGCTGGAGTTTCTCCATGGGAGAGCCCAGGCTACCTGATTCCAGCCTTTTCTGGGTCTGGGTATCTTTTCCTTCTCACTCAGGCCTTGTCCTGGACCCATACTCAACAAGACTGATTTCTTTTCCTCATGGTCTTTCATTGCAAATGTCTCTCACCTGTCGTAAGAGAAAATTCTTAGCAGTGATTTGTTTATGAAAGAAAGAGCGCTATAGATCCATTATAGATACTAGCCAGGAAGTACATACCAGCAGGGCAGATTCCTGAAGTGCCCAGCAGCAGGGATAGGCAGCAGAAGGAAATGTGTCCACCAGAACATGAGCACCAAGGATACTTTTTAATAAGGAAAACTCAGAAATACCCAAATGTATACAAGGGGCTCCTCACTAGATGTAGGTAAGGGACAAGAAGCAGGAAGAGTTGAGAGATGGTGAATAGGCCCCCAGGAGAAGTACTTGCTGCTTCTGAAGGAACTGAGCCTAACTGGGCAAAACTGTACTCAATGGTTTAACTCATCTTTGAGAATGGGATACAGTATTTTGTTATTCTCTGGCCTATAACTGATCATCCTTGACCCTTACCCCAGCTTGGTGGAGCTACTTGAAGTTAAAGATGGAGACCTTATAGTTTTTCTGTCACCATACATTCAAATCTGTGGCCATGGAAACTACAGGATGCTCTGTATGGACAGTCATTCCCACTTTATCAGTTCAGTTAACTGGGGGCCAACCACAATCTGAAAATATGAAGTGGTAAATTCCAGAAATAGCTCACATTTTAAGTTGCATACCTGTCTTAGTTAGGGTTTTACTGCTGTGAACAGACACCATGAACAAGGCAGCTCTTATAAGGACAATATTTAATTGGGGCTGGCTTACAGGTTCAGAGGTTCAGTCCATTATCATCAAGGTAGGAACACAGCAGCATCCAGGCAGGCATGGTGCAGGAGGAGCTGAGAGTTCTGCATCTTCATCTGAAGGCTACTAGTGGAATACTAGCTTCCAGGCAGCTAAGATAAGGGTCTTAAAGCCACAGTGACACATCTACTCCAACAAAGCCACACCTACTCCAACAAGGCCACACCTTCTAATAGTGCCACTCCCTGGGCCCAGCATATACAAACCATCACAATACCTTTCTGAGTAAAACAATAAAATTTTCACAGCCCAGAACTGGAAGCATGCCTTGTCTGTTAGATCTACATGGTCCACTCTATGAGACCATTCCTCATTTCACGGCCACCTCAGCTACCAGGCTGATGGCTATGGTATCACTGTGTCACATTCAAGTAATTGGGTTTTTTTGTTGTTGTTGTTTTGTTTTTTGTTTTTTGTTTTGTTTTGTTTTGTAGTGGCCCTAATGCATAAGTGTGGTGATCCTGGGAGTTTCAATATACTGTATGTATTTTAGCATCAGTTATTGTATATCTCGTGTTGTACCTGATTTATTAATTACACCAACATAGATCGGTGTTGGATCTGAGCTCTCACCTGTGGAGCTGATGCTATCTGCAGGTAGATGATGTGAGAATTGAATAGAATCAGAGGCCGGACACCTGCTGGTCAGTGGCTGGTCTGTTCTCTGCTTGGTATTGGAAGGCAAAGCTACCGCATATCTGAAGGCACAGAAGTCTTTCGTGTTGTGAGAATCTAGGAGAAACCTTTTCCTACATACCTTCAGAGTAGCAAAAGTATATACACATAAAGCATGCCACCAGTGACAATCAGCACCTTCCCAGTGTGCATGACGATCACCAGTATCTATTCCAGGATCCTTCTAAACTCCAGACCCATCATGCCGTCATTTCCTCTTCTGTCCTCTCAACGTCTGATAACCATGAACCTATTTTCTGTCTCTTTGGATTTGCCTTTTCTAGCCATTGTCTATAACACATTAGTTTTTAAATCTCCCTAAAGCTATGACCCTTTAATACAGTTCCTCATGTTGTGGTGAGCCCAACAGTAAAATTATTTTTGTTGCTACTTCATAACTGTGACTTTACTGTTGCTATGAATTGTAATGTAAATATCTGTTGTTTTCCACTGGTCTTAGGCAACCCCCTGTGAAAAAGTTATCTGACCCCTCTAGGGGTCCAGACCCACAGGTTGAGAACCTCTGTCATAAGTAGACTCTTAGAGCATGATCTTTGTATTTGTCTTTTGTCAGCAGTGTTTTCAAGACCCACCCTTGTTGTAGCATGTACTTGGGCTTGGTCCTTTTATAGGTCTCACTGTAATTGTATGGATCCAGTACATTTGTCCATCCATTCTTCAGCGAGCAGACATTCAGTTATTTCTCCCTTAGGTTATTGTGGACAGTGGTATTTAAATATTAATGCAGAAGTTTATGCATGGACACAGACTTTCAACTCTTGGTACTATATGTACATGAATCACTGGGGTGGTAGGCCACACATCCATTCTGCACTTAACACTTAAGGAACTGTTAAACTGCTTTGGACAATGGCTAGGTCACATTTGGTTCCACCAGCAATGTTTACAGATATTGGCTTCTCCGTACACTCACAAGCACTTTTTCTTCTTTTTATCAATACTAGTTCCATTCTTGTATCAATGTGATATCTTTAGGTTTGATTATGGCAACTAATGACTAGTGACAAAGAATGAACATTCTTCCATATGATTGGCCCTTTCTTGGTAAGGAAGTTGTTCAAATCTTTTGTAAATTGGGTTGTTTTCCCTTCTGTTCTTGAGTTGTTAAATGTTTATGTTATGGGCCTAGACTCATTATATAACATTTGCAAATTCTTTACCAAAACTCGTGTGTGTGTGTGTGTGTGTGTGTGTGTGTGTGTGTGTATGTTAGGCTTGAAGTTGATGTTGGATGTCTTCTTTGATCACATTCTACTTTATATATTGAGATAGTGAGGGTCTCTCCTTACACACATAGCTTGTAAATGCTGTGGTTTGTCTCCTAAATTCTGGGGCTGTTGGTAGCCAGTGGACCTGCTGGGATGACAGTCTGCTGAAGCAGTGGGTTTTTAAGGAGCTAAATTCTGGTCTTCTTGCTTGCGTAACAACTGCTCTTTCCACTGGGCTATCTCCCCGGTCCCTTTTTGCAACCGTTTTTATATATTTGCTGATCTTGCCTTCGTGTACGAATACAAAAGTCTTGGGTGCCTCCTAAGCCCATATTTCCATAGAGAAAGTAAAAAACAGTAAGCATCTGACAGAGATTAGGTAAAATAGTGGAGCAAGATATAGAGTTAAAGTAATAAAAATAATAATGAGGAGGAGAGGGAGAAAAATAAAAATGTAAATTAACATAATCGTTTACATTTGAATTCATATTACATAGCACAAATACTTGAGCATAAAAGAATATTTAGTGAAACAAATGTGAAATCTGAAGTACTGCTCCTGTTCACAAAAAAGGAGGGGATGTGAAGGAACAGGAAACTATTCTTTAGCAGACTGCTTCTGGGGTGTGTGGGTGGCAAGAAACTTCCAGAAAAACATGGTGGAGCTCGCAGCTTTTCCTACTGCCAACACCTGAAATATGATTACCTCTGTATGATTCATATAGACTCCAGGTAGCAAAGTTATGACTAGTCATAATTAATTGATTAATTAGCTTTACAGTACTGGTGATTAAACCCAGGGCTTGTACTTGCTAGGGAAGTGAGATCACAGAGCTACAGCCCATCTCCAGTCATTTCTTTTTTCTTTTTTTTCATCAATATTAAGTAATTTTATCAGAAGTAAGAACAATAAAGCTTTTCTTTAATCATTTATTATATCTCTATGACTATCATCACAACTCAATTGTTCTACAATATTCTTTTTATATTCTTTTTTATTGGATATTCTTTTTTATTTTTTTTAATGTGTGATTTTTTTTTATTGGATATTTTATTTACATTTCAAATGCATCCCCTTTCCCCAATTCCCCTCCCTAGAAAACCCCTATCCCATGCCCCCTTTTCCTTTTTGCTTTTATACATTTTTTTAAAAAATGTTAATCAAAGGCTTTATAAGTTTGGTAATGCTCAATCAGAAGTGTAACCCAATACCCAACCTAGATATATCAACTATTTTATTGGATATTCTGTCTACACTCCAGATGCCTTCCCCTTACCCCATTCCCACCCCCCAGGAGCCCCAATCCCATCCCCCCTCCTCCTGCCTCTATGAGTATGTGCTCCCACCCCACACACTCCCACCTCCCCACCCTCGAATCCCCCCACACTCAGCCCAGTCGTTTCTTTAGATGTACGATCTTCAACAGGTACTAGTAAAATGTCAGAAGGTTCCTTTCTTTCTTCCCTGTCTCTCTCTTTCCTTCTCCCTCTCCCTCACCCTCACCGTCTTCCTCCCTCCTCTCTTTCTTTCTTTCAAGTGTTAATTTTACTTCATTAGTCATCTGGAAAACTAGACCATTCTCCAGTACAGGGAAGTGTTACTTTAATCCTCATCCTCACCATCACCAGCTCCAGCACCACACTGGCCCTTTTTGGTGTTCTTCCTTTTCACACTACCTGGGTGGCCAGCACCATTAAAGACAACGGAGAGAGAAGTCAGTGTGCTTCTGGAAGTCCAGACCAACAAAGAAGGATGCAATGTTCACCATCTGCTTTCAGATCCTGATATAACCGTGGCAGATGAGCACACAGTCATGGTGAATAGATTTGTCCAGGACCAGCTTAAAGACCCGGATCTGCAGCCGCCTCTCCAAGAAATCAATCCTCAATCTGAAGGCCCAAGATGTAATCCAGTTTCGTCTTGTCCTCACCCAGCACCCCAGTGTGAACAAGCTGCCTCAGCAGAATGTTGCCTTCGAAAAGATTCTGTGGGTCCTTTTTGTTCAGCAGCAGCAGCTCCCAGAAGGCTTTGCGGATCTTGGCTAGAGTTAAATTTGACCCTCCACACCTCACGTTTGTTCCCGAGCCCACACTCTCAGAACAGCTTAAGTTCCTGGTCGAGATGTGACTTCTCGAAGGGTCTCCATAGGTTTTTTGACCTTCTGGCAACCAGTGTGTTAACTTTTCTAGGCCCACTGAGCCTATAGAACCACCTATAGAACCCATGACAAAGATCAGAAGTTTCTGTTTCTAAAATCAACTATTTTATTCATATAAATGCATATGTATATACACATACTTAAAGAAGAAATAACCTGAGAATGTTCTATAGAACTCAGGCTTTTAAAGAGAGGGATCATACTTTTGAATGTTTTTTAACATGTCATGGTCAGTCTGCCTGACATTTAGTTTTGATTATAATAAACTATTATTGTTCTTACCCTTATGCTGTGATAGCTAGTTTTGGTTTCTCAAAAGAGAACAATAGAGTAGGTTAGGCAGCCTCTTAATAATAGTGATGGAATTTCTTTTTGTTTCTTCTGGAAAGAGAAGGCCATCTTAAGTCCTCTTTTGTAGCACCCACGTTAGAAAAGTAATTGATAATTTATTTTATAAAATTTTAATACAGCATATTAGGTACACAGTAAAAATAAAAACAAATAATAGATGAGATAGAGCAATGCGTGGAACCTTTGAACAATAAAGACAATTAGCACATCAAATCACGGTGAAACAGGGCTCTCTTTAACTTTTAATAAACACTTCTGGGGACGTGGCTCAATAGCGAAGCATTGAGAATAGACAAGGCTTTGGGTCCAGTCCCCAGCATAATAAAGGGTGCCCAGTGATTGAGAAAAGAGGATAAATCTCCTAAAGGTTCACAGGCTTCCAAATTTGCCAATTATAGACTAATCGTTGACTATCTAGGAAAGAAGAAGAAACATTGTCCTTAATCCATGGTATAATCAAACCATCTGATCAATTCAGTGTGAATTGTTCAACAATTTTTTTTTTATAAACCCTGGATAAACCATGGGTGTTTTGGAGACCCACATAAATGGGAGAGGAAAGGAAGTATGGAGCAAGTGCTGTCTGCACTAAGTACAAATATCTTGCATCAAACACAACAACTAAGGAAAATACTTAAAGTGGTAACCCACTTGCAGAAGACAGGAGTTAAGTTTCCCAGCATGCAAAGGAACAGTTCACAACTGCCTGTAATTTTAGCTCCAGTGGATCCGATGCCCTCTTCTGGCCTCTGAAACTCATGCGTGCTACACACCCACCCACAGACAAACACGCTACATGTGATTAAAAACAAAATAAATTTTAGAAAAGTATTAACCCCCAGAATACCAGGTAAGTCGATTTATACCGATACTGGAAATGATGACTATGGTGACCAGTGAGTGGGTAAATGGGCTTTGAGGTCAAGCAACAAGTGAGTGGGTCCAGGAAAATTGACACCCTCTGTCCATGTGTGCTGGAAAATTTGTCCTCAACAATAAAATGAGCAAAATAATGTCTTCCTTATAGGGTGGGCTGTGAAGATTAAATGTGCTACAGAGATGCTCAGTATAGGTTATCAGCCATCACAGGAATATGGCTGCCTAGAATATAGTAAGTGCTTAGTAAATGGTAGTGTAGAAACTTAAGATTAAAAAGAAGCTCCAATTTCAATTTTAAACTCAAACATTAACTTCCCCCAGGGACACATCCCAGGAGAAGCACATTTCAAAGACTCAAACAAACATTCCAGGAAGAAAGACCCAAGATAGGAATTTATTAGCGAGATGGGTCCTTAACACAGTAAACCTGGGTAAACAAGCCACTTAAACTGACTCTCTTTGTTGTAAAAGGTGCAAATTTGAGTTACTTAGAAACCAGGCCTGGGAACAGAAACCAGGCCTGGGAATGGCTGTTTGAAATCCTTTATGGTTACTGTCTACGAAATAATTAACTGTTCTTGTGAACTCTGTAAAAATGGTATATAAGCTGCCCTTAGCTTTAATTCGGGGTTCTTCTTGCCTGCGTGCAGGAGAACCGCAGTATACTGGTTATCATCTTATCATCAATAAACCTCATGTTATTGCAGCGAATCCCGTCCATGAGTGTTTCTGGGGGTGTGCGTCTTCTGTTTTTGGATCTTTAGGTCCAACATTTTGGAGGTCCCACCGAGATTCACTCTCTCAGACCCCACAAACAGCTCCAGGGATTGGAGGTCCACTTGCTCGAGCAGGTTTGTGTGCTGTCTGTCTGTTCTTTGTTTTTGTATCTGTGGAGTGTCTGTGCAACTGTGGCAGAGGCAACTGTCTGTGTAGCCTGGTGTCAGCATGTCACAGGCCACAGTTCTCTGGGGGATGCTCCAGAGTCTGTTTGTATAAAAGATAGGGTTGGAAATGAGCCTCTTCCCTGGTGGTCTTTGGCCACTGTCGCCTGAAGCAGTGTTTGGTGTGCTCTCATGGCAGTGTGTCGGTATCTAATTCTGTTTGTGTTGTTTATTGCTGGTGATGTTAGAAATCTGTTAGTCTTGGTCCCGAGTAGGCTGGCAAAGTCATCTGAATCTGTTAAATTAGGTCCATTATAGGCTGGCCAAGTCATCTGGTTATCAGATTCTTCCACCAGCAGTTTTTCTATGTCTTGATTGAGTAACCTGGTTTCTGTGCCTGTGACAGGGGCGAGAACCATCTATGTCACCTGGTTTATGAGCCTGTGACAGGGGTGAGCTGACTGTGTTGTCTTTCTTTGTTTTCTTAGAGAACTGTGTGTTGGTTGTTGTTTTGGACTGAATCTACTGTGTTAAACATTCTAACTAACTAAAAAAAAAAAAAAAAAGTTAAAAAGAGGTAACGTGGCTGCCGGCAGAAAAAAAGATAGAGGCTGTACAAAAAAGCTGCTGCAGAGCAGAGAGGCAGGTTCTTTGGAGAGCAGCCACCCTGGTTCTGCAGCCCACCTACTGCAAGTAGGGTGTTCTCAGCTCCTAGCTCCCCTAGCATGGTGCTCTTGAGCCACCTGGCTGTGCAAATTGGCTGCCAAGAGAAAAGAAAGCTCTGTCCCTTCCTGCTTGCACCTTGCAGCAGGTGAGCAGCATGGCCTTGGGGGACAGGGTGCCTGAGCTAGGCAGTGGCAGGGCGGCCCCGGTGCTTAGAGCAGCCCGGAGTTGTGGCTGGCCAGATGGTGTGTCTGAGCTGGGGATCCTGGGGTCACTGCTGTAAGGCCCAGTGGCTTCCCACCTGCTGCTTGTGGTGGCCGCCAGCAGGGGAGGGGAGGAGGAGCCTCAGCACAGTAGCTGCAGCTCCCGCTCTCCTCTCTCCATAACCCTGGTGCTTAGAAATCCAAGGGCATCTACAAAAAGATAGGCTGGGTCCAGGTGGTTAAGAACCTGGCGGAGGAGAAGGGCAACTTCTGTGAGCCATGGCAGCATGACAAGGCAGCCCTGGCGGCTTCCCACCTGCCACTTGCAGGGACTTTGGCCGCTGGCTGCTTCTAGCGCAAGAACATGGTGGTCCAGGTAGGGACACAGCTTTTCAAATTATCACATGTTTCAGGTGGCACACCAATTTCTGGCAAAAATTCACTAGAATTTTTTTAAAAACTTGAGTGAGTAGCTCTAAGACAAGTCACATGACTCCAGCTTGGGAACTCTGAAACAAAGAAATTGCTTGCAGGAAGGTCACCTGCTGTGAAAAGTTACAGGCTGCTCTGAGCCAGAGAGTCAAAAGAATAGGCCTCTGTTTTGGTGCAAATACTAATTTATAGTGGAAAAAAAAGGGTAAGTTAGTCACTCTCTGCTTAAGATAGCAACCTGTAGGGACCTTCCTACAGGTGATTAAAGCAGTAGAGAAAAGGGTCTTTAGGCCAGGATCCCTTGGGCACCCAGACCAAGTGCCCAATATAGTTACCTAGATGAATCTAGTAGAGGAACACCTCCCCCCCCCCCCCCCCATAAAAAGCCTTTCTTCCCCAAGAACCTGTGCTCTTCAGGACCAAAGAGCAAGAGAAGATACTGGAAAAAAAAGAATGTTCCCTCAGACATGGGGGCACCATCAACTAACCAGGCCGTGATCAACAGCGGGTTGCTTCTGACCAGATCTGACTGAGACCTTCATGTGGCAGAAGGTAAGGGCCATCTATAACCCTATGCTAGATTTCATTGGCAGGTCTCAAGGGGTCTACATGAGGCCCCACTAATTTTGACCAAGACATGTGAGGTTAAGAAGGGATCAGATGAGTTGCCCACAGCTTTTCTAAAATGGCTCATGGAGGCATTCTGTCAGTACACACTGTGTCCTTTATAGACCAGGCTAGTAGATAACAGGAAAAAGCTTCAGAGGCTAGAGGAACTGCAGGATAAGTCATTAAAAGGCTTAGTGTAGGTTGCTGAGAAAGTCTACTGTAACAGGGAGACAGAGAAAGAGCAGAAAAAGAGATAGGAAGAAGATGAAAGAGAGATGAGAAAAAGAAAGGTGATAAGAAAGGAATTTACGGAAAAGCTTGGTTATAGTAGTTAAGGAAAAGCAAAAAAGAGAGACTCCAATCAAAGAGAGATTTTAAAAAAAAACCTCCTTGAAAAGGACCAGTGTGCACATTGCAAGTAAAAGAGCCAGCTGCTGAGCCGGAGTGCCCTAACAAATGGAAGACAGGGTCAGGAAATCCCAGGCCTTGGGGAAAACACCCCCAAATGGTGAAGATATTAGCTCTGAGTGAAGACAATGATTGGGGTAAATGGGGTTTGGAGTCACTCAACTCTTGGTGGACACAGGGGCTTAACACTTGGTCCTCCTCCAAAGCCAATGGCCCCACTTCCAAGAAAAGATCTTGGTTCCAAGGAGCCACTGGCACCAAGATGTATTTAAGATACACGAAAAATGGTGGACCAAGAGATGGGCTGGGTATCCCATTAATTTATGGTCATCCCAGACTGTCCCTACCCTCTATTGGGTCAAGACTTACTCCCCAGGATGGGGGCCCAGATACACTTCCTGCCCAATGGGCTGCAACTAACTGGCTCAAAAGGAGAACCCACGGGTAGAAGGAAGACTTCTCCTATTGACCCCTGCTGGGAGCCGAGACAACCTGCTTTACAGACGGGAGCAGTTGTCTCCATGCTGGTCAGAGACAAGCCAGTGCTGCTGTGGTGGACACAAATGTCATCTGGGCTGAACTTCTACTCCCCACCCCCAGGCTCATAGGCCCAGAAAGCAGCCTTAAAACTTGGAGCTGGCAAGAAAGTCAACATCTATACAGACAGCAGGTATGCCTTTGTCACAGCCCATGTCCACAGGGCTGTATACCAAGAGAGAAGACTGCTTGCATCGAAAAAATCTTAGATCTCTTGGATGCCCTGATGAAGCCAGCAACCTGAGTACTATTGGTTGTCCAGGATACCAGAAGGGCGGAGACTCAGTGGCATGAGGCAATAACCAGACAGATCAAGCGGCTTGAGAAATGGCTATGCAGGAGTCTATCCCGGTTATGGGCCTGCAAGAGACACTCACTAAGGAATGGGACTAGATTAAGAGATGGCCTCACTTAAAACACACAGAAGAAAAAAGGATTCAGATTTCTAGCCACCCTACCAACTATTACCTAGAGAAAAAAGGGCAATGGTGCACACAAGAAGGGAGAACTATGCTCTCCAGAAAGCAAACAAAAGACATACTAGGCTAAATGCACAGGTGGACTCTTGAGAGATAAGCACATCCAAGCAGTCAGGAGACCTAAGGTATATAATGGACCTCAGGTTTGAGCCAGAGAGATAGTAGAACAGTGTAAGGTATGCCAGCAAGCAAAGGCTTATGAAGCTTAGAGAAAAAAAAAATATTACCCAGGAGAGAACAGCCTAAAATATATCGAGAGAAAATTTTGAAGAAGTTAGGCCAAGAAAATATAGATACCCTCTAATATTTGTAGACATTATCTCTAGATGGGTTAGGGCTTTCCCCACCAAGCAGGAAACAGCTACTGTGATAACCAAGAAGATATTAGAAGAAATCTTCCCGAGGTTCCCAGTGTCTGAGGTAATTAAATCAAATAACAATCTTGCTTTTGTTTCTAAAGTAAGTCAGGGAGATATTGGGGACTAATTAGAAGCTCCATTGTTTGTACTGTCCCCAGAGCTCAGGGCAGGTAGAGAAAGTAAGCAGAACCCTTAAAAGAGACCTTAACTAAATTGCCCTTGGAAACTGGCGCTGTTTGGGTGGTGTCCCTTGTCCTGTCCCTGATCTGAGCCTGAATGTCCCTCTTGTGTGGGACCCTCACTCCCTTGACTCCAGCTCTCGACTCACTCCCTCCCCCCAGAAATGACTTTTCAGGCTAATAAGAGGCTGTTCCTGGTGCTGTTGACCATCCCGACTTCCGTTGAAGTAGATGGAGTAACTGCCTGACTTCACATAACCCAGACCAGCACCTTCGCCTAACGCCAACTGGTGAGCAACCAGACACCTGAGCAACCCCCTCAAGCTCAAGATCACCTGCTGTTCTACAAGGCCAAAGAACAGCAGGCCTTGACTCCTGGGATATCCCCACCCTAGAGACACAGGGGTGGAGATTACCCAAGTGTCGGGGATAAGAGACTTTTGAATTTAAACCATGTCCCAGACACAGGCTTAGAGAGTAAGGCTTAGGGTGCATACACCCAAAGTTGAGAAGTGCCCTGCAAGAAACCCCATACATGTGTGATCCCGAGATGAGAAAAGCTGGCAGCAGGCCCATCAGCGTATGTGTGTAAAGAGACAGCTACTTTTTCTGTGTTACCTAAGGATGTAAAAAAATTGAGAAGTACATACTAGAGACCATCCAGGGGGTGAGAAAAAAATAAAGATTCAATGACAAGGATGTAGTTTGATACTTAGACAACAATATCACGCTGTACACCAAGATGACAGCTTGTGATTCCAGGATTGGAATCAGCCAAAAAAAAAAAGGGGGGGCGGGGGGGAATGTAGAAACTTAAGATTAAAAAGAAGCTCCTATTTCGGTTTTAAACTCAAACATTAACTTCCCTCAGGGACACAGACCGGAAGAAGCACATTTCAAAGACTCAAACATTCCAGGAAGAAAGACTCAAGATAGGAGTTTATTACAGAGATGGGCCCTTAACACAGTAAACCTGGATAAACAGAAGCCACTTAAGTTGACCCTCTTTGTTGTGAAAGATAAGGTGCAAATTTGAGTTACTTAGAAACCAGGCCTGGGAATAGAAATGTTTGAAATCCTTTATGGTTACAGTCTACGAAATAATTAACTGTTCTTGTGAACTCTGTACAAATGGTATATAAGCTGCCCTTAGCTTTAATTCAGGGTTCTTCTTGCCTGCATGCAGGAGAACCCCAGTATATTGGTTATCATCTTATCATCAGTAAATCTCATGTTATTGCAGCGAATCCTGTCTGTGAGTGTTTCTGGGGGAGCTTGTTCCCTGGTTTTGGATCTTTATATCCAACAGTAGCTAATCACAATCACCAAAAGAACAATTCCATCAATCAAAACTTGGCTTCTCTGTGGGGCGGTGGGCTGTGAGAGGCAGCTGGGTACATGGTTGAGCACAGGCCTCGAACCCTGGATACTCTAAAGAGACGGTAGGAGTTCTGCCTTGCTCCTGGGCCCTGGTTCCTTTCACTTAGCTTCAGCCATCCACAGCCCCTGCCAAAGAAAGGTTTGGGGCCTTAGGTCACATAGCACAGGTAGAGGGCATGACTACAGGCTGCAGAGCCTCAAGAGACCTCCATATTAACGAGATACCTAAAGGCCAGAGGGCATAGCCAGTTAAGCATTCCTTCCCAGACCCTCCTCCTTGCAAAAGATATTTAGCCTCAGGCCCACCCTGAGGACACAGGGTACAGCTTCATCCACTTTCCACCATGACAATAAACCTTTTAAAACCATGGACTTCCTTGTGTCACTGGGGCCTGCCATGGGGAACCATAGAGGGGACCTTCAACTACTGGGCCATCGCCTAACCTCCCACTGGAGGACTTTGTCTCCCGCTGGAGGACTTCTCTGCATTCCAGCCACGGAGGCCTGTCAACTCAAGCAATCTAGCTGAGCCAGCCGAGGCCCAGCCAAGCAAGTCGCAGTGACTGAGTCTCATTTTCCGGTGGGTTTCTGCTAGAGCTTTTCTCCCTCGTCCCTCTCAGCTGTGGGCTGGTCTACAGTCTCCCAGCAGCGTCTGGGTGCCCAAGGGTTGAGACCATTGGTCTCCCGACAGCTACTTTGGCTGGGAGACCCCCGACCCAAGAGCACTGCCCCAGCAGGACTTCAGACGGAGATCTCCCCATGCCCAGAGTGGAGTTCTATGACTTCTCGCAGCCCAACATCCACCCGGCACCGTGTGGACTGAACTCAGTCAAATTCCCATGCTTCTGCCTTCCTGAGCCGTAGCAGACATGCAGGACCCACAACTCAGCCCAAGTGGACCCACGCCCACGCGTGAGCTACAGCCCCGCACTTCTCCACTTGGCTTGTGGGAGCCTAAATCTAATTATTAGTCCTCTGATGTTTTTCTGGCCTTTCCTCTCAGCCTAATGCCACCCTGTGTATTTTAACTGGTCCTGTAAAGGGTCAGGGAGGTGGATCAGCCAGTAAAGCATGGGTTATACAAGCATGAAGACCTGAGTTCAAATCCAGCACCTACAGGAAAGCTAAGTGTGGTAGCTTTGGCCTGTATCCCATCATGGGTGGGATGGGGCAAACCTCTGGAGCTTATAAGCCTGCCAGTCTAGTTTACTTGGTGAACTCCAGGTTCAGTGAGATACCATGTCTCAATATGAAGAGTAATTGAGAAAGAGGCCTGACATCAATCAACCTCTGGCCACCACATCCAGGCTCATATATGTGTACATACATGCACATACAAACACATACATACCCACCACTCACACACAAATTGCTCAATGCTGCTTGTGGATCGTCATGCTTGTATTATTTTTACTTGCTTAATTACGTTTTAGTCCAACTCCTCTGTTATTTCAGAAACTTTAGAGTCTGCTTGAGTTTGTGGCCATACCCATCTGATCTCTGATGCTAAGCAGGGTTGGGCCTAGTTAATTTGTGGGTTGGAGACCACCCTGCTTAAGTGAAATGGCCGAGGTGTCAAGGTGACTCCTCAGTACTCAACTCGGAATGTGTTTATGAAATAGACACTTCTTCATTGCTGAAGTCCTGTTCATGTCTTAGCCTATAGAAGGTTGGTGTTTGGTTCATTTAAAATATGTCATTTCAGGACTGGAGTGGAGCTCTGTGGTAGAGCATTTGCTTCTCAGGCACCAGGCCTGGGGCTCCGTGAAACTGCAGCTTAAATGACAAGACTAAGGTGTTTTGTTCTGTGAACATTTTCTGGGGTGAGTGGAAGGCTAATTCTCAATGTTTTAGGTTAAGGGTTGCATGAAGAGACCTACAGAGGTTTAACCCAAAATGCCTTTGTTATGGATAAAATTGCTTTGTATTCTGTAGCTGTGGGTTGTCACAGCCGATTCTCTGTTAGATACACAAAGAAACAGAGCCCAGGAACATGTGATGGCTCCTCCTGGTAGGGCTGGGTTTAGGATTCACATGGAATGACTCCAGCCGAGGAAGAAGCAGTAGGTCCTTTAAAAATACTCATCGTTACTTTAATAGCATCAGCACCTGCTCGGCTGCTTCAAGAGTGAAGCTATTTGTTTCTTCTCAGAATCTCTGGCGTCTGGACCCTTGCCTTCTTCCTGGCTGCAGCTGTCTAAGCCAAGGAGGTCAAATGTCACATGGAGGCACCTTTCTGCTGGACATCAACAATCACCACACCCAATTATAGAAAAAACCCTAATAAAGTGATATAGAGATATAGGTAATTTAGACAGTGACCCTATTGATGTCCTTTCTGACCTCTTTATTGTGCAGTGCAGAGGCACCAGGAGGCTGGAAGCTGAGCAAGACAAGTCTATCTGAGTGATGACTGCGTCGTTTGTAACATGGAAATTAAGAATTAATTAAGAATTATCCTTTGGAGGGTTGTCAGAGTAATTCAGAATTCTGGGTGTCGAAGATCTGTACTAAACTTTTGCTTCTGCTATCCTTGCTTAAACTGGCTTCCAAGGCGTGGCTGCCTTAAAAGGTGTTTTCCCATAGGTCTGTTCTGTTCATTCGCATCGCTGCCTGGCCATCGCCACACCTTTGGTGAAGGAAACTGAAAGGCTATGGGGTGTCCTCTGGCGTCCCAAAGCCGAGGGAAGCCCGCTCAGCACGCATGCGCGCAGGGGAGCCTCCAGCCCCTCTTTAAGAGGGGAGCGCAGCGCGCAGCCCGGCAGTCGGAACTGGCTCTCAGCCTTGCTAGGCGTGCGGGCGTGGGGTGTCCGCGCGCTCCTCTGCTCCCGTAGCCCGAGGGACTGAAACTTCCGTGGGCGGCTCCCACCGGAGCGCACTGCCCGGGGGCGCAGCAGCGACAGGCAGAGGGAGACCAGACGCCGGCTGCAGCAGAAGTCAGGGAGGGCAGCCCGCTGGCCCCGCGCCCAGCAGCAGCAGCGCGGCCGCCGCCAGCCGGGCGGGCTCCGGGACTGCAGGGGAGGTGCGGACACTCGCAGCGTCCCGAGCGGTGGCCAGAGCCATGAGGACCCAGCATCGGGCGGCGGAGGCAGAGCGCAGCCGGCCGCTGCTGCACTTGCCGCCGGGAGCACTACGCGCACTGCCCGCCTTCCTCGCTGCTTCTCGCCCGGGAAGTGAATAGAGGGGAAAAAAAACACCTACCAGCGCCGGACCCTGATGCTGAAACGCTCCAGCCGCGGCCTGGCTCCTGATCGGCAGCGGGGCGTCCCCTCGGGGATGCACAAGGAAGGTCGGATCGCAAGCGTCCAGGAACGTTTCTTGTGTGATGCTCCTGTGAAGGCCGAACCTAGCAGGGACCAGGTCACTCGCAAGGAGGGATGACTTAGACCCTGTCTCTGCAGCCTGGGCTTCGCCTCAGAGGGGAGTGTTCCTCACGGAAAGCCCCTGTGATCGCCAAGCCATAACTCCTTGGGGGAGATCTGTGTCCTCTAGAGACATCACCGGTGCCTAGGGCAGTGCCATGTGGGGCGGACACTGCTCACCTTCCACCTCTTCCAGGCACCGCGCGTCGCTGCTGCAGCTGCTGCTGGCTGCGCTGCTGGCGGCGGGGGCGCGGGCCAGCGGCGAGTACTGCCACGGCTGGCTGGACGCGCAGGGAGTCTGGCGCATCGGCTTCCAGTGCCCGGAGCGCTTCGACGGCGGCGACGCCACCATCTGCTGCGGCAGCTGCGCGCTGCGCTACTGCTGCTCCAGCGCCGAGGCGCGCCTGGACCAGGGCGGCTGCGACAACGACCGCCAGCAGGGCGTAGGGGAACCTGGCCGGACAGACAGAGAAGGCCCAGACAGCTCGGCAGGTAGGCAAGCAGCAGCCAGGTGCAAAGGGGGAGGGCGGTTGATTTGCCTGGACAGCAGGGACCCGGAAGCCTGGAGATTTTAAGAAAGGGCCTGGGAGCAGGAGAAGCCTGAGGATTTTGTTTGTTTGTTTGGTTGGTTGGTTTGGTTTTAGATTTTTTTTGTTTTGTTTTTGTTTGTTTGTTTTCCCCCTACTCTTTAACTTTGTGTGAAGTGGGGCAAAAACTCAAGACAAAACACGTTGCTTCTGTACATGGTCCTTGCCTTCCTTTTCAGTTTCCATTGAGCTTAATTTCTTGGGGATAGTCAAGAAAATGGCAAGGGTGCACCCCTCTGGAGAAGGCCTGTCCAGGGTTCTCTTCCAGGGGTTCTCAGAAGAAAGGCGCAGTTCCAGGGAGCAGCGGACGGCTTCCCGTGGGTGACGCACCTTTTCACATCCCAGGGATCCCATCTCTTCCAGAGGAGCCAGTGTACAGCTCCCTGTGACCACCTAGGCCTCTAGGAATCTGGATTGGTCTCCTTAGGCAGACTTGATAGACGCGCCATTGGAACAGAGCCCAACTTTGCTCATTGAGGCTTTGACTATTTCTTAATAGACAAAGCCAGATTTTTAAAAATAAGCCTGTCAAATAATTTAGTAGATGGCATTTCCTCAAGGAGAGGCTGCCAAATTGAGTGTGTGTGTGTGTGTGTGTGTGTGTGTGTGTGTGAGTGAGTGAGTGCTACAAGAACACAGGGTTGGAGTTGCCTGAGCTTTGGCACAGGTGGTTTCTGCTTTATAGAGCAGTCTCCGGCCCAGCAGCTCTTTTCAGTGCAGTTAAGCGTTTTTTGTTAGTTTGTTATGCCTGCTGTTAGACTGACTTGACTCTGAAGAGAGGAGAGCTGAGGGTCATTCTGGAGAAGGTACCATCTGAACTCCAACTCAGCTTTGCAGAGTGTGTGGTCTGGGAACAAAGCCTAGAGAAATGAGCCAAATGGTTACAATAAGGTGTCTGTTAAATTGGGCTTGTTAATAACTTCTAAAAAGTCGGGATGGAATTGGCTGAAGCTGGCGGCAGTGGCCTTCTCACACTGTGGATGCTGGGCATGGGTACCCTTCACTCCACTCCTAAATCTTCCCTTTAGGTCTCCTGGTTCTCTCACAGCCCTTCTGCAGTGAAGGACCAATTGCCCAATTAAGCCTGTGGGGGCTTCTGGTAGCACTGCATTCTTTACCCCGGTGTAGTTATTTACACCTCCAATTAAGAAATCCTGGAAAGAGAACAGTTATTTCTCCCCCAAACTCATTATGTGGGCTGAGACCGAGTTCAGCTCGTTTTTTTTTTTTTTTTTTTTTTTTTTTTTTTTGTTGTTGTTGTTTTTGTTTGTTTTGCTATCATATTGGAGGTAAACATCTCTGTGGTTTTTTTGTTTGTTTGCTTGCTTGCTTCTTATACCACGAGGGGGCTGGTATCTTAATTTCGGGAATGAAATATTTATGATGTGTGTAGGAAAGGGCTTGGCTCTCATCACTCCGGTGGACCCAGTCTGCGGTGCTGGTGTAACAGAGCCGGCCAGCTGCGGGAGCCAGCTGGGCTGCAGATGGCAGCAAGCCTCCTGCTTTGCCAAGAGGACCCTGAGTGTACAAGTGGCTCTGCTCGGCAATGTCCACTGCCTGGTTGCAAGCTTATTTCTCTGTGATTCTGTGTGCTATGTGAATGGGAGTGCCCGACTCCCAGGATATAGTCTGCAAAGGCCATTCTGAGATCTGACCTGTGAGGTCTGGGCTCCTCGCTGCCCCATTGGAAATGCTGGCAACTGTGCCTCGCCAAGGCTGGTTAGACCCATGAATCCCTGTTCAGATGGAGTCGTTAGGGAGGGCTGGGCTGGGCTCAGTGGTGACACGGTCCCTTAGCATCTGGGAGGACTCTCAGCCCAGTCCAGTTCTCCACATCTCACACTGACTCATGCCCCTGCCCAAAGGAACCGAGTCAGGGATGCACCAGAAACTGCAGCAGTTTCTTTACTGTAGGTAGACTTCCACAGAAGTGGCCCAGAGGCTTTCTGCAGGCTCCTCCTGCCTGCCTGTGGCCTGAACAAGCCATGGGACTACTTGCCGGCATGATTTGCTAGCCCTGTGTACGTGCCATTCCTATGGCTCCAACAATTTAAAAAACTCTGTTATTTATTTTAAAACTATAATATGTACGTATATATAATATATAAAGTCTCACTTTATAGCCTAGGCTGGCCCAGTAACTCAGTGTGTAGTCTAGGCTGGTCTTGAACTCAGAGACAGTTTTCCTGTTTTGGCCTTCCAAGGGCTTAGGTTAAAGCTAGGAGTCAGGTTCCTGAAAGTGCTTTGTTTTCTTTTTGTTTTTTAAGAAAATAATTTAAAAATGAAGCTTATTGTTCTGCTTTTACTAACAGCCTTTTATTGTTATTTTATGGTTTCATTTTTCAGAAAACTTAATACCCACTGGCTCTTTCCATCCTTCCTTCTTTCCCCACTCACCCTCAGCCTCTAGTAACTACTTTTGTATTATCCATGTTTATTAAGCAGGGCTTTTTAGATTTGGGCACTTTTTTACATATATATAATATATATAGATATTATATATACATTATAAAGTTATTATATATATATGTACATATATATATAATCACTTTTATCCATTATGTTTATGTGCACACATGTGTGTGCATGCACTGTGGTGTTCATATGGAGGTTAGAAGACAACTTGGAGATGCTCTCTCTGTTCACCATCTGGTTCTGAAGATTGAACTCAGTGGCAAGAGCCTTTTTCTGCTGAGCCATCTCCCTGGCCCAGCGTTCACTTGTCTTCTGATTGTTTTTCTCCTTCCACATCTGATTTCTTATTTGGAAATGACAATGGTTCAGAATCTTACCTAAGTTATTTGTTTTTTTATTGTTCTGCCTATAAGAAAAGAAACTTGTTCAAAGTAATGGCAAAAAGAAGCCAAGGAGTGTGTAAAACTTCCTATAAGAAGGAAAAAAGATTTAGAGAAGTGTCAACTCATTTCCATTTAGATCCTGTGTATGCCCTGCTAGGGAAGACTTACACTTCTTTAGGCTGCCCAGCTACTGTAGAATCACCTAGATCAAGCCTGTTCTTTGACAACTCGGACATGGGCATCTGGTATTGTGTTAGGGGGATCTAAGTGGGATTATGAAGTTTAGCTTTCAGGGGCCTTGCCATGACTGCGGGCCTTGGCAGCGCTCCAAAGCACTTGGCCACGGAAGATGCATCTTGTGCACCTCTGACCGGTGACCCAGCTGGCCCCGCCTTTGCCCTTCGCTTCCGGGAGGAGTCGTTGTGCCTCTGTCCCCAGCCTTTGCTGGTTGCCATGTTGAGTGATTCTGATGTAAAACGTACTGCTGTCTCTGTTCTCTCTCCAGTCCCCATCTACGTGCCGTTTCTCATCGTTGGCTCTGTGTTTGTCGCCTTCATAATCCTTGGGTCCCTCGTAGCAGCGTGCTGTTGCAGATGTCTGCGGCCAAAGCAGGATCCCCAGCAGAGCAGAGCCCCAGGGGGCAACCGGTTGATGGAGACCATCCCCATGATTCCCAGTGCCAGCACCTCGCGGGGCTCATCCTCTCGTCAGTCCAGCACGGCTGCCAGCTCCAGCTCCAGTGCGAACTCGGGGGCCCGGGCTCCCCCAACGAGATCACAGACCAATTGCTGCTTGCCCGAGGGAACCATGAACAATGTGTACGTCAACATGCCCACAAATTTCTCTGTACTCAATTGTCAGCAGGCCACCCAGATCGTACCCCATCAGGGGCAGTACCTGCATACTCCATATGTGGGGTATGCGGTACAACATGACTCTGTACCCATGACGCCAGTGCCTCCGTTCATGGATGGCCTGCAGCCCGGCTACAGACCAGTGCAGCCCTCCTTTGCTCACACTAACAGTGAGCAGAAGATGTTCCCTGCAGTGACTGTATAGCCTGCATGTCACAGACTAGACTCCTTTATGAGACCGAGCAACACAGGGCCTGATTCTTGCACCAGGAGTCCGCTCACGTTGGTGGTTTTCCCACCCTTGCTGCTCTTCCGGATGACTTCATTCACCCCTAACCTAGAAGGGGACATCTCCAGAGCAGCGTGTCTGTGCGTGTGTCCAGATGCAAAGTGAAAAACCACAGCCCCTGGAATTGCCACCTGTGTCCTCAAGCGAGTGACAAATGCTTGAGACCCTAAGTGCCCTTGAGGTGTGGCTGCCAGAGTCAGGGGTTGAATGATGTTGTTAGTCCTTTTTGTTTCAGCGGCACAGGAGAATGCCTGTTACCTCCCCTTAACCTGGGCTGTTTTGAAATCAGTGTTCAAGGCTGAAAGGAGATGTAAATTATATAGTTATTATGAAATGAAGTGAGCTTGAACTCCCGACACTACTCACCAGCCTCAGTCACCAGAGGCATGTCTTAATTTCATTGTAAAAGATATAGTCTCTATTTTTATGCTTTGGGGGAGGGGAGGCTATTATGTGCTTTTTTTTTTTAATAACCGTGTGTAGAGATCTTATTAAGTGATTTTCTACGTTAAAGAGTTGGAAAGAAAATGTACATTTCTAATGAAGACATTCAAAATTCTGGGGATGGAGTGGCATTGAATCCATTTGTTTCTTTTTTGATGGCGACTTTTTATTTCCTGGCTCTACGGTGGTACCTAAGAGGCTAATGGATTTTTTTTTTTTTTTTTTTTTTTTTTTTTTTTTTTTTGTCTAATTGAAAGCATGAGCTGTCATCTGCTGCTCCCCGAGTTACTCTCAGCTTTGCCACGTGATATGCCTGGTAGTTCATTTTGTTCTGACCGGTTTCGGGATTCCCCTTGTCTAAATAGTCCCAAGGGCAGGAAATTATCCACGGGCAGATGAAGATCAGTGAAAACCAACTGTGGAGAGGGTGGACTTTAGGTGGTCAGCCATCACGGGGACAGGGGGTGGCACTTAAGCCTCAGTCGTGAACCACTTTGCAAATCAGAAGGCTTTTTTATACTCTTGTTATCAGAATGGTTTATTTTTCCAGCAGCAGGAGCTATGAGATCCAGAGAAAAGCTTCTCAAGGAGACAGGACATCCCTTTTCTCCTCCGTCTTCAACAGGCTGTGCTCACTGCCAAGGTTTTAATTTATTAAATTCAACTGAATTTGTCTGTTGATTACTTACGGAAAAAGTTTACATTGTAAGCAAATTTTCAACTGCTAGCGAAGCCAAATTTTTGTCAAATGACTGTGAAGTTTGGTCTTTTATACCATCCTACTCACAGCATCTTCATCTTGCCTTCTGTCATCTGTCTGTCATCTCATGATGACAGTGATAATGTTACATTATTGCTGGCAATTGGTATCAACAGACAAGAATCAAAGATTTTAAAAACCAAAGCAGGAGAAAATCATTTTAAATTTTTAATAAATATTTTATGGTGTGAATTCTTCTGGAAATGTTTATTTTGTAATTAGTCATTGTTAACAGAACACAGTTACACAGAATCAAAGCTGCTCTTTCTGAGGTAATGAGCCTTGCTTACATAGTACCTGGTATCAGGGAAGCTCCCGTGTATCTGTGGCAAACCTTGACACTCAAAAGCAGGTTTTTTTTCCCCTTTGGGGATCTCCTGTTCTCATGGTAATGCTTAGGAACTGATCAACTGCCCTAAAACAGCCACAGTTGGTACTTCACAAACACTTGAGCAAGGCTGGGCTCCAGCAGGTTGCAAATGTGTGTGTGTGTGTGTGTGTGTGTGTGTGTGTGTGTGTAGGTATATGTGTACAATGGCATGTCTGTGGGGGCCAGAGGACAACTTGTGGGAGTCAGTTCTCTCCTTCCAACATGAGTCCGAAGAGCCAAACTCAAGTCATCATCAGACTTGGCAGCAAGGACCTTTATCCACTGAGCCATCCTGCCTGCCCCAAACCTGATTTATAAACACTGAGATCTGAATTCCATGAAATTTCAATGTCACAAAATAGTTTTCATCCCATCACTTCCCCCCAACCATCTCAAAGGGTAAAATCCGGCTTAAACACTAGCTCCATAAAGCCAAGGAACAAGCCACTGAGCTGCAGTCGGCCAGTTCTTTATCTGAACCAGGACTTTGCTTGATGCAGGTTGACCTCTGTGCATTTCTGAAGCGGTGGATGGCAAGTGCTTGCTTAGGTGAGATCGTCTGATTTCTTCACTTTTCTGTGTGGTGGAAGTGTAAGTTCTATTAAATAGAATGGGAGGTTTCATCCAACGAAGCTACTAAGTCTTTCTGAAGATGACATCACTAGAAATTATCGCAGAGCTTTTAGATTTTGGGAGGAATGACAGAGAGCTAGCTAGCAAAGTGGAAGTACAAATACCTAGTTCTAGAATGCCTTTCTTGCTTTCTTGGGAATATAAAATTTCGGAACTTCTGTGGTTATAATTTGCACTTGTTGAAATAGCTTACAGTCTGTCTAAAAAAGGGGGTCGTTTACTGATGGAAAAATAGTCATTTTCTACCGTATTTGAGCTGATGTCTTTGGCTCATGTGGATGGCAGGGGATTCTCTAGATTTCAGGAGATTCTTTGCAAGGAAGAAAAAAAAAACTAACCGGCTCATCTGTTGAAAGGTGTGGGGCTAGCATGATAGCTCAGGCTTGTAATCTCAGCACTTGGGAGGCAGGGGGATTGCCTTGAGTTCAAGGTCAGCCTGGTTCAGAGTGACTTCTATACAAACAAGTTTGATCTGGGCCTGGTGGCCCATCGCTGTCATTGCAGCACTTAGGGGTCTGCAGCAGGACAGTTTGAGGTTCCTGTAGGCTACAGAGTGAGATCTTGATTCTAAGGAAAGCAACTCCAACAAGAGTGGAAACTACAGCCACCATTTCTACTGCAGCCAAAAGGTTACAATGTGTCAATAGCAGGCTGGGGTGTAGTTTACTTAATGCCCCACTGACCTACCTCGTGGGAGGCCTGGAGTTTCATCCCCAGCACCCCAAAATACTGACATCAGCATCTAAGGTGGCCAGCCTGAGGAGACAAATGTGATTCACAGGTTTATTCCTCAGCATGTGCTTTCCTTCCTTACCCTCCACTTCCGGGCCGGTTCCCACAGGGCCCGGACTCATGCTTTCAAGACTGTAGAGCCTTATTTCCCCAGCTCAGTGACGCATATGGTCCTTGTTTTGTTATAAATTCGGATCTATGATTCTATCAGAACAAAGTTTGTAATGACAGCTGAGCCCATAAATGCCCTGGACTGTGGGAGGGAGATTGAAGGGTCCTCAAAGGCTAAAACTAGGAGGACTTCTGAGTCAGAGGCTCTCCTCAGGCAACCCCACTTTGAACCAGTACAGTGACCAGGCCTTGTTACAGTGCCAGGCCTCCAGCACACAAATGCACACTGATTTCTTGAAGTGGCTCAGCCAACTGATAAATGGCACACACTCATACACACACACACACACACACACACACACACACACACGCACGCACACACACATTTGCAGTTGCTTGAGCTTCCTAGATGCCAAGGGATGAAGTTAGCGGGCTTTGGAAATGTGACTCCTCTTAACTTAGCCTGGTCTGACAGAATGGCATCCCTGAAGTGTGTTTTACTGTGATACCCAGGGCAGACTTCCGAGTGTGGCATGAGAATCAGATCCTGCTGGGATCTGGAAAGTGGGTGGCCATAGATAGACAGAGAAATCAATAGAAGTCAGACTTCTCTGTTGGTCACTTGGGCAAAAAGCAAGCCTGCAAACAGCATGGGCTGCCTTACAGGACTTCACTGAACTACTGCTGAATAAAAACAATACTGTGATTGCATTAATGGTTCATTGAACTTTCTGGAATTGAAAGAAAATCTGGTCATGTGCTGCTTGTGCTTATTCATCTTGCATTTTGAGTAACAAAACAATCATGGCCTCTGAAGGATGGCTCAGGGTGGTGAGGGTAAAGGTTAGAGCAGAAGACTCGAAGCACATGGAGTGGGTTCTGGCAGCTTTAAACACTTGAACACATTAGACACCTACAGGGACTCTCTAGAGCATGCCTGAGAAAGGGAAGGGGGCAGAGAGGGCCAGACAAGACCACTGGGGGAACATATCGGAATGGAATTTCACAGGACTTTCCATGCTTAAAGGGCCAGCCCAAGAACACAGGGGTTGAAAAAGTTCCTAATGTGTTGGGAGGACTGGAGCCAGCACAGGCAGATGCCCCAGAGTGCCCACTTTCCCTCCTTCCTCCACACAAATCAACCGACATGTCTTTGCTTTCTCAAAAATTTTTCTTTATTAATTAAGAAGCATACATGTTCCTTTGAGTGTCTTCCAGGGTTAAGAATTGGAAACTGGGGGCTGCAGAGATGGCTAAGCCATTAAGAGCATTGCTGTTCTTCCAGAGGAACCAAGTTCAAATCCCAGTACCCACATAGCTCCCAACTGTCTTTAATTCCAAGATGCACACATCCTCACACAGATAACTGATGCACAATAAGTGTGCAAGACACCAATGCACATAAAATGAAAATAAATAAATACAATAACATTAAGATACTTTTAAAAATTGGAAACTATTAATTCTCTTCCCAACTGAAACTACTCATGTTAAAGATGTTGCCTGTAAAACCTCCACACTGTGAAAGAGTGATTCGGTGGTTTGAAACAAGATCTTCCATATAGCTCAGGCTGCCTGGAACTCACTATGTAGCCCAGGCTAGGCCTCAAACTTCTGGCAATCCTCCTACCTCAGCTTCCCACGTGCAGGGATTACAGTTGTGAACCATCAGTTCCAGCTGTAACACTGTAGTTTTGCCAGGGATTTGGCTCTGATCGTCATTTATCTCCTACAGCTGCGTCTTCCCAATGTCTTCAACACTCACACCCAGAATCAAGGGACCTAGACTCAAATGGTAAATGTCTAGAACGAGAAATTTAAAAGTAATGCTCTAAAAAACCTAAGTGAAAAATGGCAGTGGCCTTTTAAGACTGTTTTAAAACATAAAAACTTGGGATTTTAATCTCAGCCATCTTGACCTGTAGGTCATTTAGAAAAATCACACCTTCCTGGTCTATCTTGGATTCGAGATACTGAAAACCTAGACATTGACTGTCATAGGTAACTATACTATAAAATTGCTACATGTGTGAAGACTGATTTCAGGATGTTTCCAGAAGAATGGACTGTGTGTATGTGGATAGCTCGAGCAGGATTCTGCAGGGTTTAGCTGCTTGGATCCATACAAAATCAGGCAAAACCAACTTAGAATGATTTCTAGTGCATGCTCAGTGGTCTCTGATGACAGCCTACTCTGTCATCTCTGAACTGAGGGTTGTAATTCCCACCTCTAAGGAACAAAAGGACATCACATAGCATGTAACAGCTGCACCCATAAATACACACTCCAACTCCTATTAAGACATTTTAAAATCTGTTCAATATAGAGAAATGCATCTATTTATGTAAACAAATACATCACAGAGAAAGAACCCTAGAAGTAACTTAGGGGCAGGACTTTTGTTTTTCTTCCACTACCCAACCAAGTGGTACACTTTGCCTGGGCTAACCTAACTGTCCTTTCAGGCGGGTCTCTCTGTCCCCTCACCAGTACTTCCTCTGTGCTGTGCTTGGAGGAGCAGCCTTGTTTCTTTACACTGTGGTTTTATAACCCACAAGGGTTCTCTCATCCTTGGGACTCTCTCTGGCACAGCTAGTCATCTGGAGGCTTCTCTGGGCTGGATCCAGATTCAGGGAATCAGAGTAAAAGCTGGTGCGGGGCTAATCGCTGGAATCTTTGACATGCACTGTGTTTCAGTGCCTGCATGATTGCACATGCGTGTGCACTCGTGCGCGCGCGCGCACACACACACACACACACACACACCTACATATCCTCTCCTCAATAACTTTACACTCTGAGACAATTTTATTGTTTAGTTTTGACTGATACTGAATCACTTCATCTAACTTTTCTATCCAGTTAATTACATTCACGTACAGCAAGCACTCAATTTTAAGTGTCTAGGTCAACAAACCATCACCCAGGTAAGAAGGTCAGAAGTTCTCTTCCTTGAGACATGGGCTGTGTCTGGTACTGAGCCTTATATACATGAAATTATACAGTGTGGAGTCTTTTGTGTCTGCCTTTCCTTCTACATTATGACCACTGTTGTGTCTTTTAATTGTGGTGGGTTATTTCATTGTAGAATTCTTGCCTAATTATCTATACTACTGCTGATGGGCATCTGGGATATTGTCCATTTTATGTTCAAGGACATTTGAAACTGCCTCTTGGAGAACGTGGCACTCAGTATCCTCAGATGGGCCTTCAGGGGCTGAATTGCCATACTTAGGCAGCCATTTTGACACTTGGGGCCTTTGGGAAGCAACAGTTACAATTTGGCCAGCAGATAAAGGCAAGGGTTGCAAGTATGTGTATGTGCATGTGCATGTGCGTGTGTGTGTGTGTGTGTGTGCATGTGTGTGTGTGTGTGCGCGCGCATGTGTGTGCATGTGTGTGAGTGTGCGCGCGCGCGCGTGTGCCATGTGTGGTTTTGTCTAAACCTGGAGATGAACCCAGAGCCTCACTCACACTAACCAAGTGTTCTATTACTGAGCCACATTCTGGCCCAGGCAGAAAGACTTTTAACCACAGAAAATAATGTATGAAGAAAAACGTTTAGAAAGTTAGGGAGACAGCAAAAGCAATTTCTCTGCAAATGACTTAGAATAGTTCAAACCAAAACACACTAAAAAATTAGACTAGATGGGAAGAATATTAGCGTGGTTCAATTCTGTGAGCAATTCTGTAATAAACATTACAGAAACTGTTGACAAACAGTCCATTTAGGTTTGCCTTGGAGCAGGCAGTGCTCTGAGTTCATCTGAGGCACCTTCCCTGTAAACAACTACCACTCTAGAATCTCAAGTCCAGAGCACTTCATTGCAGCTGATTGAGGTTAGAGGTCAGTCTCCAAGATTTAAACAATTTCGCTTATGTGTGTGACACACTGTTAATGAGTGGATACCCAAGAGTTGGCCTGAGTGGGTTTGGTGCAGGCAGCTTTGTAAGGGAAGGGTTTTAATCTCCTTTGGTAATACTGACTATGATGGTTGGCCTTAACTGTCAATCTCACAGGCCCTGGAATCACCTGGGAAGAGTCTTGATGAGGGATTGTCTACATTGGGTTGGACTGTGCACATGTCTGTGAGGGACTGTCTTAATTAGGTTCACTGATGGAGGAACCAGTCCACTATGGGTGGGACCATTCCTTAGGTTCTGGGCTGTGTGGAGAAGATATCACAGTGCGCACAAGCTAGCAAGTCCGCATTTATTTCTCTCTGTTCCTGACTGTGGATGTGATGTGACTAGCTGTCTGAAGCTCTTGCCTTCCTCACAACGATGGAATAATAACCTGGAATTTAGCCGAAACAAGCTCTGTTCTCCCTGAAGTTGCTTTTGTCAGGATATTTTATCACAGTAACAAAAATGAAACCAGGACACTGACTGAGCATCTCTTATTAGAAACATCTGCAACCAAGTATCCTAGAAGGTAGCTTTAGACCATACTTTTTAGATAATTTTGTAAATCAAATGAAGTTCCATAGTGCGAATTATCTACTCGTGGCGTCATATCAGGTTTTATATGTTTTAGATTTGGATGCCAGGACCACAGATGAGTGTTAGGATGCTTGCCTAGCATGTGAGAAGCCCTGCTTTGGACTTGTGGCACTGCAAACAAAGGGAAAATAAGGGCAAGCAGCATACAGATCATCTCTGGGTTTTTAGAATAGATTATGGAACATGCACCTGAGAAATAATGATGACAGGCAGGGTGCAGCTCATGGCAGGACACCTGCCTAGAATGTCCAGGATTTAATCCCCGCACTGGAAGAAGGAAAGAATCAAATACCCATGCCAAGAGTTCATGCTGTTCCTGACAGAATTTCCCTCCCAATCTGCAGTGATGTGGACATGAACCTGGGGGTAGGGGTGGGAGTATCAATCTAAACACAGTTCTTTCCTTTGGCTGACACGGCAAAACCTGGTGTGGTCTTCTGGAGCCTTTTCTCATGAAGGAGGCATGGTTATGTGGTTACAGTAACTGCTTATGGGTGTGAAAGGGGGATTCCAAAATAAAACATGGTCCAGTGTTTTGCTTTAACCAAACATTTATTTGAAATGGGTTTGTGCAGACATACACCAGTTAACAGGATTGTTCAAAGCTATTGATCAATAAAACCAATGTACCAGGAGACATCCTTGGCGTGGATTCCCTTCCAGGAGGGAGACTGATGTCATAACACCATACTGTTGTCACATAAACAACCAGAGATTAACAGTACTAAAAATCACTACACTCCCAGAGAGAGGGAACAAAGCCTTGCATGTGTCATGGAAGCACTCACTTGTCTACTGGGAGCCGGTTTAACAAGGCCCAGTCAGCTTCTCCCTACATGTCTAGATTAAGACCCGTCCTTAGTAAACAGCAGTGGAACAGTCTCAGAACAGATGTGACAGGGGGCACACAGCTTCAGAGACACATCCTCACTGTAGGTCAGTTACAGGTAAGATGTGGGTCTCTCCCCTGTGGCTGACCCTTGCTGTGCAAGCTGAACTGCTCTGGGGAGGAGGCCCAGATAGAGGAGGCCTGGTGCTGGTCTGCTCTTGGCCATTCCTGGCAAGAAGGGAGAGGGAGCAGGAGTCTCGGGCCTTACGTACAGTTTATGACTGAAAACCAGACAAGTCTTTACCAGCACAGGGATCTTTGTAATTGCCATAGGATAATTGTCCATAGTTATGGGATACACTGCCCGGATCTTGCTGGAAGGTGAGAAACTCCATGACCAGGCAGGATTCATTTTTTTTTTTTTAAATTGGTGTTTGCTGTTTGCTCTGTAAGCACATACCAAGCTACCTCTAGGAACACAGCTAGATCCAGTCCAACCTCATGGGTCTTTAGTTTTTCTCCTTCTTATTTCATACAGGAAATCAGAAAATCTTACTTGTACAAAGCTTTTATTTGTTTTATTTTATATGATCTGGCTTGAGGCCCAGGCTGGCCTCCAACTCCTGATTCGCCTGCCTCAGCGTCCAGGGTGCTGGGATCACAGGCATATACCACCAGGAAGGGCTCCCAGCTTTTGATAAACCCTCTTGACCCCGGCTTTCCAGGGCAGGGTTGTTTGGGTAGTGATGCTATTTCAACTTTCTTCTTCCTATTTCTGCCATAAATCACAGCCACCTGACACTTTATTCCTGATTTCCCAAAAACAAACAGGTCTCCTTCCTTTCTTGAGCCAGGTCAGAAGAAATGCCTAGGGGCTAATCCTGTGAGCATGTTTTTCTTGGTCTGATGCCTGGGAGAGGGAGCAGAGTAGATATCTCAGAGGCAAGGAGAGCAGGAGCTTGTCCATTGAAAAGGAGCCAGCCCGGGGTAGAAAAAGAATCCTTTGTCTCCTCTCCCTGAGGACGGTTGAGGTGCTCCTGAGGCCAGGCTGGGTGGAGGCCGGCCTGATCTCTCCGTTTGCTCACAGCTCACAGCACTGGTTTGCAGCTTCTGGCCACTTAGATTTATTTATGTTGCTTCCCCACTCGTCTTTTTCCACCCAAGAAAAATCACTCATCCTGGGCAAACGGGAGACTTTCAAAAAAAAAAAAAAAAAAAAAAAAAAAAACAACACGAAAACAAAACCAGGACACACATAGTCTGAGACTTGCTTATGGAAAGGGAAGCAATAGACTTCTGGGTACTGAGAAAAATGCAGGGATGAAGGATACCATACCCTGTGTTGAGTGCTGGTCTTTCTCTTTTAGGGATACTTACTAGTCCATTGTGGGAATCCTGGGCCCGTACCTCTGCTATCTGTGGAAAACCCTTCATGATGACCTTCTATTAAGGCTAGCCTGAGTTAATCATCTCCCCTACTGTATGGATATGGAGGACAGCCTTGAAGCCAACATAGAACCACCAACACAGCCAACTGATGTATACTTTCTTATTTTGAGGGGCCTTTATTTTAAAATTATAAAAATTATATTTAACTTTCCCATTGTTGTTACATTTGTTAATTTAAGCGTGTGCATGCAGAGAGTATGACAGGGGCGACCACATCTGTTTTGTTTGTTTGTTTGTTTTTTGAGAGAGAGTCTTCCTATATAGCCTAGGCTGGCCCAAAACTCAGTGTGTATAGCCCAGGCTGATCTCTAATCCTGGTTCCTCAAGATTAGCCCTCCCGGGGTGCTGGGATCACAGGTGTGCACCATCACATCAGACCTTTTGAGTTGATCTGATAAACCTATTTCTTTGCTAAGTTATCACTTTAATTCTGTTTGGCCAGTTTCCCTGTTCAGTGTTTAAAGACCCCAGGAGATGAAGGCTACATTTCAAAAGCTGAAATCACTCCTTGAATTACTTTGGGACAATGACCCTAGGCAGTAATTCAAACTCTGGCTGAACTGTGCAGCCCTTTCACATATTCCAAATAAAGACCACCTCATCTGAGGACAGTGTTCCAGACTCTCGACGTTCGGCTTAAGGCATAATCCCAGGACAAGAATAGCTGATGAAAATCACCTTCCTAGGCCAGAACTGGGCTTCATCTTCCCCATGACCATGTGTGAGACCAACAGACAGGTTTGTTAGGATGCAAGCTGAAAGGTCTCTCCCAGATAGCAATACTTGCCAAGGGTGAACTGGAGAGTAATGGTGACCAGAACTGACCCCTGCCTGTAGATGTCAGAGCTACTGAAAGCCATGAGAAAATACTGTAAACTAGCTTGGTGTGATCAGTCGTATATATGGTACAATATATTTGCCCCCTTTTAAGTCATTTGAGTCCCCTTGAACCTCCAGAGATGAAACCGTTCTGATACTGTTATTGTCTTCATCATGTGTGAACCGATCCCTAAACACTGCAGTGGTCAGTTTTGTATGACTTTACTGTTTTTACTCTGTCTGAGCTCCAGTAAATTTTAATACAAAGAAAGAAAAAAAAAATCACCTTCCTAATGACTCAAAAAAAAAAAAAAAAAAAAGCTCATTATTATTACAAGTGAGAGATCATGGATGATAGCTTTCTTTATTTAAAAAAAAAATGATCAGAAAGCCTACATAGCCATTTACATATTCAGAGTCTTGATACCTAATTTTGCTTAAAATACAAAACAAAATAGACAAACACCATTCACGGGTTGGGAACATAGGTAGTTCGATGGCAAACACTAGCCTAGCATTCACAAGGCCCTGAGTTCCAGCAAAACAAACATACAGTAAAACATTTTTCAGGAGGCAAAGAGCATCAGATGTTTACAGCTTCAGTACACAGTGAGTTCAAAGCCAGTCTGGACTACACAAGAATTTGTCTCAAGACAAATGAATGAACAAAATCATTCATTGCTTCTTGATTAGTCATTATTGATTTTCACTGTGCATACCTGAAGGCTTGTCAAAGAGAGAAAAAGCTCAGTGGGGCTCTGCTGAAGCCCAGGGTCATTGTCTAGTGCATTTCTTTATTAATGTTAAAGAGGCCTTGTCTCTCACCAGAGCACAGTTATCTACCCTGCTCTTTGTCTCTGTGTTTGCATAAATGTTGGGAGATGGGGAAAATAATACTGATCTAGTAATGTGGACTGTTTTTCACTGAGACAGAGCAGACGCATCAGCTCTGCTTCCAGGAGCATCACACAGAGGACCCCACCCTGCTAGGCAGTACTAATCCAGGCTGCCCGGTAGAAATGGGGAGGGTATTGTCTCCACCGATAGTGGGATAGTGTATGCTGTCTACACTGCTGCCATCCCTGTGGGTGTGGGGAGCATAGCAGAATCCAGAACTAAGTTGAAAGGATACGGGCTGGACTGTTTACGGTTTCAAGAACAGGATCTAGCCAGACACAAGAGCCTTCTGTGGGTGGACTTAGTCCTAAACCTAGTTTAGCTCAATCTAGAGGCAGCCCTGGAAGTGCTGACTGAATCTGACCTGCCAGCGCAAGGGTCACAAACTATTTGACAGGAGTGACATGTCCCACATGACATTTCCACCGAGCTGACAGTCAGTGTGTGCAACCTAGTCTGGTCCATTCTATTCCCCAGGGAGGGGTTGTGTGTGAGACACTCTGACCTCAATTTAAAGACAGGACAAATGACACAGCTCCCCTGTGGGCCCTGCATAAATAGTATACATCACACAGCATGACAGCTGCCTTGCCTAAAAACCCAATTTAGTTATTTGGCTAGGAGAAAGCTTAATCAGGAGAGAAAAAAATAGAAAACCATCCCTCCCAGAAATGTTTTCTCCTGCCTGTATACCTCATTATCGCAGAGACTGTTTAGTCTACTTCTCAGAAGAAGAAAATATGCTCCGGGGAAATGCACACTGTAAAGTCAAAAGACAAGAAAACAAAACAAAAACCTCCAAACAAACACTTACAGTCACTAATCTGATTTAGGGCCTTCAAGGGAGGACTAGGTGTCCGACACAAAGCTGAATTTTAATTCAATCTTTCCAAACTGGTTTAGCTCCCGAATGAAAATGAGTAGGGAGTGGGGCCTTTGAATGCTCTCTTCCCCTTCTGACATGAATGCCTTAGAGAAGAAGATTAAGAAGGGAAAGACCACCTCCCAAACAGGCTTTATGGTTGAAGATGGGGGGGGGGGGCATTGGTCTCTAAACCAATCAGCTAGAAGGATTTAACAGATAATCTGGCACAGGAACAATGACATGTGTATAGGGCACCTCTATACACATGTTCCATCCTCCCACTGCTCCATGGGCTGCTGAGGAACTAAATATCAACTGGAGTTGTCTGCGCAAATCTCCACCCTGCACTGTTTTCCTAGAGAACCTGCCCTGTGACATGACAGAAGACTCCATTAAAGAATTCTTAGAGGATGAGATATCAGTGTTGTAGACTTGCCAAGTGACCCCAACAATACAGACAGGTTGGAAGGTTTGGCTATGGTGAATTAGAGGACCTGAGTGCTCTCATCAGTCCCCCGAGGGTCAGCGAGGACCCTCTAGGTAATGATCATCTGAGTGGAAGTCACTGATTGAACACTGGCTAAAGACAGGATGACCGTTCTTTTGGTCAAGATAGAAATCAAGACATTCACAAGACCAATACCGACAGGAGGGCCTGTCCTGATGCGGACAGTTTTGAGGACTACCCTCATTGAAGAATTGATGTTAGCTTTGGAGAAAAGAATCGAGATCGTTTACAGTTCCAAGCAGTACCAGGATGGCTTTTAGATGGGTATGCTGAGATATAGATCACTGTGGGTGCCAGGATAGCTATGACAACAGAGACAGCAGAGACTATAAGTGTATGAGTCCAGGATAGGCAGTGGCAGAAGAGCATTTGGTAGTGGGTACCATAGGGATGTTGACTACAGATGAGGTGAGGACCACTATGAAGACAGTTAGGACAGATGGGGTGATTGATTGGTCATGGAACAGGGTGATTATAGGTGTGATAACAGAAGTTCTCCCTCCTGGCTCCCACAAAAAATTCAAACTGAATGCAAAGCCTCAGAGTTCTCCTAAGTAAGATGATTCCTCTGCTAGCACCTCCCAGTCCAGTCAGGGGCTTCTTTCTGTCTCTGGAGGGGCCAAGCCTGTTGACACAGCTGCTTGAGAAACAGAAGCAGAAGAGTGGCTACGAGGGAGCAGGAGACTTTGCAGCATCAGCTGGAAGAGCCAGAACTAGATGGCCGATCCCAGCGGAGACACTTAAGTCAGCCAAGTGAACTCAGGAAAGAACCATTGAAGACAGGAAGTGAGTCATCGCAGACTGGGGCCTCAGCCACGTGGGGCAGATTCACGAAGAAGAGAGAGCAAGAAGTCTCTAGAAAATGAAGCACTTCATAAAGAAGACTGTCCCTCTCCTAACTTCTAAACCTCGTAAACCTGATCAGCCTCCAAGGGTAATGCCAGCCCCTCCACCAAAGAAGAATGCAGGGGGATGGGGGCAGGTAGGCAATGTTCTGCCCCTCCTGCTGGATCTCAGAGCTCAGACACAGGTCGGCAGTCCCTACAAGTGATGGGAAGTAGTTTGGGCTCTGCCCTCTGAGGAAGGAGAAGAAAGGAAGGAAACAAAATAGATTGGCTAAGTGTCCCCAGAGAACACCTCTGGCTGTGGCCCTGGAGATGGAGGGAACAAAGACCACTGGAAGGAGCTCAATATGAAAGACAGCAAAAAGGATCAAGACTCCAGATCTGCACCTGAGCCGAACAATCCAAGGAGAAGCCAGCCTCCAAGTTCAGTTCTGCAAGCAAACAGGCTGCTGTCTCTGTGGATGGTGAAGATGAGAAGGTGGGAGACAGCCGTGCTAAGTAGACCCCCACATCCTGTGCTCTCTCCTAGTCTCTCTATCCTCCAACATTCTAGAGCAAATCATCTGAACTTTTGAATACATCCAATTCTTTCAAAGCTTTGTCTCTTTGCGATCTCATGTTCTCAATGACACTGTTAGCCTCCCAGAAGTAGTCTCTAAGTCACACACCTGTCCTCATAGGCATTTTATCTTGGCCACCACAGCTGTGGCCTTTGGAATCTCTGCTTTTTTTTTTTTTTTTCCAAGCAAACCAGCATTCCTGTACCCCCACCTCCACCCCATCTGTGGGTTCCTGCTGTTGTCACCCCTTGGAAAACAGAGTAATTCAAATGATGGGCTTGGGGGTGAATAGGGGTGCATACATGAGGAGAACTGAGTTGGCCTTTCACCTTAATTGGGGTGTTTTAAGAATTCTGTAAGTTTCCTTCACTGTCTCCTCACGCTGGTGCATGGGTTTATAATGTGACTAACACTGTGTGGCTTTCTGCTTAGGAGGGTTGGTTTCTTAACTTCCCTTGAGAATAAAGAATAATGCAAAGAACTATCGAACAGGGTCCTGGTTTCTCCTGTAATAGAGGACCTTGACCTGTCTGTGTTGATATGCACCTTTGTAGGGGTTAGCTCCAAAGTTAGAAAGTTCCCCTGTTGCAGGAAGTCAGGGTACCTGCAGATAAATGATACCTTGGTCTTAATGTGCAAGCCTTGGTATAGTGTGCAGCAGCTATGGGCACAGCAAAGTGGTTATCCAGTGGACTTGATTGGCTAGTAGCTAGGAAGTATACTTTTAGAGGGATACCCACAGTTGAATGAGGTTTTAAAAACCATTGATTGTAGACACTTGCCCTGGCCAAAAGAAAGCTGCTGTGTTCCCATCTCCTACTTGGCTCTCTGTTAAATAAAAGCAGGGATGACTTATGTCCTGCTCTTGAATACATGTAAAATCTGCACAAAATTATTTTTCTATGACAATGATTTGTAATCAGTAGACACTGTGTGGGAGATGTCTTGAGATGTAAAAATCCCATCATTTGAGTTGAAAATTTTTTTTCTTCCAAATAAATCCAGTCTTTCAAGTTGAAAAACAAAAAAAGAAAAAAAGACAGGAAGGAAGGAGAGAGAGAGAGAGAGAGAGAGAGAGAGGGAGAGAGAGAGAAGCTGTTGAAGAGCCTAGGGCATTCAGTTGGAGTTGGCTTTCTTTTCCTCGCCACAGTTTTGCCCCAGCCTCTCTGGGATGCAATTCAGATGTCCACCATGGCTGCCTCACTGATTTGAAGCACACTTCCTGCTGTTTCTCTTGTGTGGTATAATCTGTCAGGATTCCAGCTTGTGGGGCACACTAGATTTTCTTGCCTCAGGGAGCAGAGAGAGGTCACTTCCAAGATTCTTGTTAATTGTACCACCCTGCCCCCTTTCAAGCCATCTCGGCAGCCTGGTCACTTCCCAAGTGAGAATCAGTTTTCTTACTCAATGCAAATCATATCCAAGGTTTTTCAGTACTCATTCATCCTGATGTTGCAAAAGTAAGGGGTCAGGAAGCAAAGCATAGCAGCCTTTCCTTTCCTGAATGTAGCACCTTGTGCTGCTCGGCCGCCTCTATGCTGCCTTATTGTCTAAGCTCGCACAGCATCCTGGTGCTAAGGGGTACCACGTTAGCCACTAACAGGTGCCCAGGGTATTCACCTTAAGACATCCAAAAATCTGGGCTTTTGGAGTTTGGGAACCAAAGGAAAGAAAGAGTGCTGCTAGGCCTGTGTTTTCGGAGGGCCCCCATTCTCACATGCAGGCTTGGAGCCCCTAGGTTCTGTTCCAACTCATAGTGGGGACCTGCAGTGGATGAAACTGGAAGTGGGCACTTCCCTTCCTTGTTTTAGAGTCTAAGCCACTGTCTGGAGAGAGCTGTGGGTCTAAAACTCATTGTATACAGAAAGGTCACCATATCCGGGAGGCTGAAGAATTGCTGAGAGTTTGAGGCTAGCCTAGACTACAAAATGTGTTCGAGGTTAGATTGGCATACAGTGTAAGACTATGTTTCAAGAAAATCAATCAACACCCCACCTCGCCAAAAAATATCTGTGGAACAAGGTCTGGTTTCTGCTACAGTGTACATGGGCCGATCACAACCCTGTCTGTCAAGGGTTGGGTGTGAGAATTTCCATGGAGGCCTGGTAGTAGAAATGTCCTCTGTGTCTGCCTTCTGAGTCTCATGTCCTTTGTCACCTTCCAGGGAGATCTGAGGGTCCTCTTTCTCACCACTCTCTGGTCTGTACTATCTCCTTGGCTCACCCTGATTTTAGAATCTCAGGGGGGCAGCTTTGTTCTTTCAGTTCTTTTGCAGACAACATTATAAACTCACTTCCAAATAGTAGAAAGTCTAAAATGTGCTCTGAGCATCCAGGAAGCAGATGTCAGTTCTGAGAGGCCACCAGAGGCCTACGGATATGGTGTGCAGAGCCTGCCACCCTCACCCATAGGATCCCATCAGAAGGACAGCTAAGTAAGGCTTGGTGTGGAGCAGCCACTTCCCTTCAGTTATAGGGCAGCAGGTGGGCCAGGCAGGGTTGGGCGGGGCTAGGCAAGAGGAAAGATTCCTGACATCCATATCTGAATGTATAGAGGAACAAAGACACACAGAACCTGGATGGGTGGCTATCAGTTGTGAGGGACGGCACCCGGGGCCAGCTGTCCAGATTCAAGGACAACAGCACAGGGAAGCAACGGTAAGACTGAAGGCCCGCACCTATTTTAGGTGCGCAAGGCATGGGACGCTGGCTGGTTGCCTTGCTGAGGCTGCGGCTGAAAGAGCCAAAGAAATGTTCTCGGGTTCATCCCTCAACCGTAAGTTTTTCTGATTTCACTATAATCAAGAAGTTTATGCCAACTTCAGACAAACAAAACAGGAATCAAAGTTGAGCGAGCAATTTGCAGAAAGCGAGGCTTGTATGATCTGTGCATGCACCAAACAGGAAGTGAGTGTACCCTGTTCCAATTACACAGGACTGGTCTCTTGTAATGTAATGCCCCTTTCCTCTCTCCCAGAACCACTGGTATTGATGTTTAAGCATTGGTGAAACATAGTTTTTAAAATTTCACACCTCACAAAGCCCAGCTGAATGCTTCATAACAACGTAAACAGAAGTTGGGCCAAGCACTGCAGACAAGCTGGGAGAATGGCTTCCCCTGACGCCTATGCCCAGGGACTGCACAGGGACAGAGAGCTGCTAACAAACTGGTTGGCTAAGGCCACAGAAATGTGTTTTCTGGTGTCCGGCTGCTGGCGCCAGTCTTTTCTGACAAAACTGTTAACACTGCGCGTGCAACAAACCGAATCTCTTTCCTTGGAGCCATCAGGAAATGTTGCCTCTTAATTCTTCCTCGACTTCTCTTTGGTGGTGTCATAAGAACGGACTATTTCCTCCTGTGTAACAGCTCCATGTTCTTCTTGAGAAAAGGCGTACCCGTCTATAGAAACACACAGGAAGAAGCGTTAGCGGGAGACGTCAAGAACATTAGAGACTAAGGACAAACTACTTTCCTCAAAGACCCCATTGAACTGTGTGGTCATGGGACTTTCTTAGCTTTGGATACAGAGACCTGAGATGAAGAGGTCTGCAAAAGCAAAGGAGACCATGACCAAGACGGATGGGGCAAGGGGCTGACCAAACTGGGATGGGAATGGTTCAGAACGGAGGGAGTTTGCTTTCTACAACTGTAGCAAAATACCATGGACTAGGTGAAGTATGAATTAGAAGTTTGATTTATAGTTCTGGAGGCTGGAGTCCAATATCAAGAGGCAGTACCTGGTGAAGACTTCTTTATTGCAACATACCTTGGGGGGGGGCAGCACCCCACTCCTGGGTGACATTAATCCATTGGTTGGAATGGTGCTCATGTGACTCTGTCACCCTTAAAGCTTCCCTCTTGAGTCCATCACCATAGCGATTCCATGCCCACATGTGTTACGGAGGACATCCAAATCACAGCAGTAAGTATTCTTGGGGGCTCCGTGTGGAAAACATAAACATGGCCTAGTGGGCTGTGACCACACTATCCTACACTGATCAAGGGGAAATGTCCTGATCTGCCTAACGCTTTTTTATGAGGCCATAAACATGTCAGGAAAAACATCCCTAACAGAGGAGCCAGCAAAGCACGCAGTTTATAAAGAGTTCTAGTTTATGAACTGGACTGGTTCGGTAAGCAAACCCATCAGTGCCATGACCACAGCATGGCTGAGCTGCACAGGGTTATAACAAAGCCAGTACCACCATGGTTCTACACACTGCATGAAAATGACTCAAGTACTCCACCCATTGACACATGACACTATGCTCCCACTTCACAGCTGAGGAAAGTAAGGCCCAGAGACTTTTTCACTTGCCCGAGGTCACAGACCAAGTGAGTGGCAGAGCTGGGGAGCAAAGCTGGTCAACATGACCCACTCTCTTATGGGTCACAGCAATTCCTGCTGTGGCAGAGAGAGAAGTCCCACTACACAGTTAGATGTCCTGGCAGGAAGACAGCACAGTCAAACCTGATGGTTGTAAAGGCACCCTGTCTGCCAATCTTCACCTTCCAATGGAGGTGTCTGATCACTGGCACAGTATTTTTAAGCATTTTTCTTTGTTACAGTGTGGGGGATAGAACCCAGGGCCTCCTGCATCCTAAGAAACTCAGCCCACCCCAATTACTGGTATACTCTCTAAAAGGAGAAAAGGAAATCAGGAAACGTGGGTAGCTGTCAATTGGTTAATTGGGTTGTTAAGTTTTTCCAGTTGTTTGACAGAGAGTAAAGTCTTCAGGATGTGAAGACACAGTCACAAGCAGGGAGGCTGACAGAAAGCTGTGGGGGGAGACTCCATGTTATTGTTCATTTGTGTGGCAAAACCTCAGAATCCATGTCCCCAGGATGGCTTCCTGCTCTTCTGGAGAGTGAGCCTGTCAGCTACTGCCCCCAAAGCCTCAAAGCTTGGGTAAGTACAAGTGATTCCTATGCAGAGTGGGATGAGGGTTCCTCAGACAGTGGGTCTGAGCAGAACAGAGAAGATTACAGAGCAGGCAGTCTCAGGAGGGAGGATAGAGTCAGAGAGAACAGTGAAGGTGGGACGGTCACCCGAGTGTCAGCACAGATGACAGACAACCCACGCCTGCCTGCTGCCTATTCTCAACAAACAGAAATCCCCCCAAACAGGAAGCCCAGCCACCTGGGAAGCAGCTCCCCATGGAGCATGAGCCCCCATAGCCAGGCAAAAGCCAGCAGTGGGCTGGGGAGTGGGCTCCGTCTGTGCTTGATGTGCAAGTTGGAGAAATGACTGATCCTGGAACCCTGCTAAAGGTAGAAGGAGAGACTGACTCTACAAAGTTGTCCTTTGGGTACGCCTGGTACACCTTTCCCCCAAAAGTGGGGTGGGTCCTTGAATAGAGGCAGAAGCCAGCCTGGAAGGGAAGTTCCACAAGCCACACCCTGCTCATAGGCCCTGGGGACAGGGGCTCCCTCATGGTGCTATCCACATAGATAAGCAGGTGGCCTTGCTCCACACATCCTGCTTCTGCAAGGTATGGAGCAAAGGCTGTATCTCACCTCCATTTCCAAAGATCTTCTAGAAATGGGCCATGGCCTGCTGGAGCTCTCTGGGAACAGGAAGAGCTGCTCCTCTTTTGCCTCCTCCATTCAGGTCCCTGCCCTGACCACACCCAAGGTGTGCTTTGTGACACATTCTTATTGCAGTCTAAGAGGATGGCCTTTCCTTGGAACGGTTCAAAGCAAAATCTAGTAAAGAAAACTAGCATGCCTTTTGCTACCAAGGCTGCTTAGCGCCGTCAAAGTTGACCATGTTCATTCTCTAGTCTTCTAACAAGGAAAGTTTTGTGTGTCCTTGAGGGTCATCAGTCCCAGCAGCTGCCCCTGGGTGGGATAAAACTGCTGGAATGATGCCTCTGGCTTGCACTGTGGCTGTGGCTCCTGCAACCCATGAGCAGAGACACTTCAATATGAAGGAGGTCATTGTGATCAAGGGCAGGCCTCCCAGAAAGATTCTAGAAATATTTTTGAGGCAAGAGAGGAGCGGACCAGTGGGTTCTCTCTGAGAAGATGACATTGTCAGTTGGCTGGGCATCTATCTTGGATGGTGACCAGATGGATGGAGTACTAGGGGCACTAAAGGGAACTTCTTGTCCTTGCTTGGCCATTACTGGGCCTTGTACCTTTGGATTCATGAAGCTCTTTCGGTTTGGGCTTGCTTCTATGTAAGATAAAATGGCCTGGGGCAAGGCCAACCTCTAATGCCCCAGCTCTTCCTGCGGGCTGCAGGGTGCATGGTGGCTGATCATACTAAGGCTGCAGCCATGTCCTGGCCTGATTCATGCTAGTTCATTCTGCATGGATGGGGAGGCCTCATAAACATAAACGCCATAAAGGAGCCTGCCTAAACTGTCAGTCCAATTTGAAAAATTGCTAATCCTTTTAGACCTTGTGTGTGTGTAGGAAGTTATGGATAAAAGTTATAAATGAATGTGAACACATTAAAAACAAACGTTATTAGGGCTATCAAAACACAAGTAAATGAGTAATAAGAGCTAGTTACAGGTCTCCTTTTGGACATCTAACTAACTAACTTCAGAAGTGTCTTCATCTCATGGCTACATGAGGTACTGTGTGCTGGCAAGGGGATTCTTCAGTAACTCTGGGTGAAGGTTTTGTAGTTTTCTCTTCGGAGAGGTAGGCAAACACTCTCATCCTGACCTGATTTCAGGTGAGCAGAGCATGACTGAATGCCCCTCTTGGGGCAGAAGGATGGCAAGTTCAAAGCCAGATGGGGCAACAGTTGAGAACGTGTCTCAGGATGGAAAGTAAAAAGATGGTCGGGAGTCTAGGTGAGCAGCAGAGAACTTGTCTGCCATAAGTCCTGCTTCACCCTCGAGTACAAACTTACAGGAAGGAGGGAGGAGGACACTCTGAGAGATTTATTCTAGGAAGGGGTAAGGGTTTCCCTGGCAGAAAATTTCTCCTCTTAGAAACGAAGCCTGGTAGGAGTTAGCTGTCAGTGAAAAGATGAATGACAGTGGTGGGGGTGGGGGTGTCACTCATGGACTTCACTAGGTAGCTCCCAAGCCTGACCAGGAAGCAGATTTCTTTCTAGGTTATTTTGGGGGAACATCCTTATGGGGAATCAGGGAAGCTCCAGCCCTCTGCACTTTCCACTTCCCGTCATCTTCAGGAAGTCCTGATGGGGAACTAGGGACCAGAAGGAAGCATTCCCTGACCCTCTTGTGAGCCTTCCTGGCTCCTGCTTCTAGACTGAGTGGTGTGTGGTTTATTTCTTAGTTGCTTTGTCTTGTTGGGGTGGGGCATTGGGTGAAGCTGATAAAGTTAAGTCATTCCCCCCACCCACAATTTCAGAATAAAACTCTTACATTCTATTCCTTTGATCCTGAGATCTGACTGTAGCTTGATCAAAGGAGAGTTTTGGAGAGGATGCGAACCATTGTGCTGATAAGGAAATTTAGACTGTGCAGTAAACACCAATCTCAGTCATTACTACTGCACACTGGCACATCATAAGAACTGTATTAGTCTATTTTGTGTTAGTATAAAGAAACATTCAAAGGTGAGAGCCTTATAAAGTAGGAAGATTTATTTCAAGTCACAGATTTGGAACCAAAGATTGAGGGACCATATCTAGTGGACTTGCTGGCAGGATCCCAATGTAGCACAAGGCATCACATGACAAGAGTCAGGGATGTGTATGTGGCTTCTGATCTCTCTCTCTCTCTCTCTCTCTCTCTCTCTCTCTCTCTCTCTCTCTCTCTCTCTGTCTTAGGTTGTCTCTGTCTCTCTGCCTGCCTCTCTCTTTTCTCTCCTTAGATGGTCATGGGATTCAGTTTTAAGGGCTCTGTCGTGATGACAGAGTGCAATTAAAATCATTGCTAAAGGTTCTGACTTATTAATTTTCTGTCCCTTATACAAACCATGGTGACAACTGAGCACTGAAGATTAGAGTCTCTCAGGTTCCCAGTGAGGTTGAGGTCGGTGACAGCAAGACAGTTGGACAGAGACATTCAAGTTACAGAGCCCTTCTTAGACCCAGAGTTCTGAGCACTTGAAAGTCTAGTTGTGAATGGTAGGGACATTCTAAGTTGTTTAATAGGCTCTAGTAGAACTCATTGAGGGTTTAATTTTTAAATATTTTATTTATTGTTATTTTATGTGTATGACTGTGCCTGACGAGGCCAGAAGATATCAGATCCCTGGGATTGGAGTCACAGATGGTCGTGAGCCACTATGTGGGTGCTAAGTAACGAAGCTGGGTCCTCTGCAAGAGTACCTGGTACGCTTAACTGCTGAGCCATCTTGCCAGCCCTCCATCAAATGTTTCTGTAACTGTGGCATGACTTTAGAGGTGGTCTTATTTCTTGTATTTTTTCAGTAGACCCTTTTGCCTTTTAAGTGTTGACAGAAAATAAATGTCAAGACAGTTATAGTTGTCCCCTGGATGGATGCAAACATATGTAATTGGTTTGGTACTAAAGAGTGAACCTAGGTCTTGTGCATGCTAAGGAAGAGGTCTGACACCAGGCCCTGTCTCCAGTCCTCATCGCACTGTTGTTTTGAGACAGGCTCTCACTGAGTTGCCCAGGCTGGCCTTGAACTCACTTTGTAGCTCACGCAGCTTTGGACTTGTGATCCTCCTGCCTCAGTCTCCTTGCCTGGCTGCACATATTCTTCCTGTGATTATTCTCAGATATTCATTCAAGAAGGTCTACAGTGTGAATGCAACCATCCTAAAGGCTTTATACACTTCATGTGATAGTGTATAAAGATGTCATGTAAATGCATTTTCTTTTTCCAGAGGAAAAATGTAGAAACTCGGGTTACTCAGCTAACTGAATAATAATCACAATACCTAGGATTTACTGAACTCTTTAGGTCCAACACTCTTCTAGGCCAATATACATATTATCTTTAATATATTAATTATATTTAATATATTATATAATATTTAATATATATAAATAAAATCTTATTTTGCCTTCTCAACAACCCCAGCTGGGTTCTCACAGTGTTCTCACTTTACAGATGTGAACACAGGACAGGGACTCAGCAGTGTGAACCCAGAGGGGTCCCCTGCAGGGTGAGTCCAGAGGGGTCCCCTGCAGGGTGAGTCCAGAGGAGACCCTTGCAGACTGCTTTCTTTGGATGATCCTATCAATTCTCATAGCTTGACCTCTACCTAGGTCAGAGACCATGCCTATGAGCTAGATCCCTTGGCGGGGACCTAAAAGCCATAGCACTACAAGCTGTTGCATACAGATGCTCTCTGTTTGGGCTTCTAATTCTGTGCCCTCCTGAATGTGCGACACGCCTCCTAGGGGCTTCAGGAAATATGGAAAAGGAGTGGGGTGCTGACAGCTCCACCGAGAACCTCTCTGTGGACAGGCAAAGAGCTCAGCTGAAGTGCCCAGTGGATGGACCATCAGTACCTGTTCTCGGTGAGCACCCACCTTCAACATTCAGAAAGTAAAACTTCTCATTTCCAGGTATGGCAGCCATCTCTGGCCTGGCTGTCCTATTCACCCCCGTAGCCTGCCACTCACTGCTACCCACTGTCACTTACGGCTGACACACTGCTGGATGGAGCCTGTTCGGAAGAGGGTTGGAGGTGTCTTCCTGCTGAGCCTCTTGATCAGACGGTCTCGTTCATTCATCCTGCAAGAGAGCAAAGAGGGTCAGGACTCAGGTCACCCCAACACCTCTCTGAGGGATCCAGATAGCTTCAGACTAAGAGAAGTGGCAAAGTAGCCTCCTGTGTCTAGAAGGTTTGTTTGTTCCTCCCAAAGGCACCAGGCAATACACACACCCTTTTCCTACCAGGCAGATTTAACTCAATTTCCCTCCTTTGCCTCTCTCTGCATGTTGAAGCCCAAACCTAGAATAGGATTACACTTGGAGACTGGACCTGTACAGAGGGTACAATGACATACAGATGGCCCCTGATCCTTATAAAGAAAGGTGATCAGGACTCAGACACACACAGAGGTAAGTCCATGTGAGTTCCCAGACGAAGGCAAGGAGATAATGAAGCCAGCAACCCTGTGCACATTTCTGGCTTAGATTTGCATCTCCATAACAGAGAGGCACCAGCCCTCACTGTGGGCAGTTGCCCTTGGTTGAGGCAGCTGGAGCCCCAGCAGGCAAGTCCACCCCCCCCACTATTGTTTGCAGAATAACCGATGCTGATAACAGCCCCTTCTTGTACACAAAGTACCAATAACAAAGACTAGAACTGACTTCATTAAAATTAAAATCTTTAAACTGGGCACAGTGGTGCACACTACTCAGACTGAGACCCAAGTATCTCTTTTACCTTGGTAATCTGAGACCAGTGTGGGCAAAACAGCCAGCATAGCAAGATCCAATCTAAACCAAACAAAACAAAAATCCGAAACCAAATGAGGCTAGGGAGATTGCTCAGTGGTCAGGAGCATCCCTTGCTCTTGCAGAGGACCAGAGTTCAGTTCATTCATTCAAGTCCTTTGTTTATGATGCAGCTGCATTGTTTATCTTTCTGCTGTTCATTCATAGGGGTTTCTTATGTGTTCTAGATGTTAGGTAGGTCACATGGTGGTTCATATGCATCTATAACTACAGTTCCAAGGGATCTGATGCCCTTGTCTGTCCTTGGGTACCATGCATACATGTGTCACATATACAGGTCAAATACTCACGCATGAAAATTTAAAAATCTAAAATAAAAAGCAAAAAACAAACACCTTAAAATACATCAAAGGACATTACAAAAGCACAAGAGGCAACTACAAAATGGGAGAAACATTTGCTAATCAATTATGTTTGATAAGGACCTGGTACCCAGAATACATAAGAAATCCCTTATCAAGAACAGCTAAGACATAAACAAGACAACTAAAACATGAACAAAGGACTTGGGTACATGTTTGTACAACGAAGAAGCACACTGGTCAGCATGTACATGCCAAGATTTCCAACATATTCATGACTAATCAAAACCACGGTGAGACAGTATTTCACACCCACGAGGATGGCTATGAAAACAGCAAACAATATAAACTTTTAGAAAGGAACAAGGGTTGGAGAAGGTGTGGAGAACCTGGAACTTTTTTCTACCACTGATGAGACAACAAGATGGTGAAACCACCGCCCCCAAGAAAGTCAGCTGAATCAACAATATCACCTAGATGCTATGCTACCAGATAGAGGAATTCAGCCATGATTCACGATACACACAGACATCCTTTAAAAACTTACCCAGTCCCAAAGGCCAGGCATGAGTATATAAAATTTCCAGGGTAGGTAAATGTGTGGAGATAGAAACCTACAATCTTTGAGTGCAGAGCAGGAGGTGCAGGAGCAGAGGGAAGGGTAAATGTTTAAAGCATGATGGTTCCCTCTAGGAAGACATGTTCTGAGACACTGGCAAGGGTTCCTAATATTGTGAATGCAAACGGCACTGAACTGTAGGCTTTAAAATGACAAATTCTAAGCTATATACATTTCATCACAACTGAAAACAGTAAAATTCAATTTTAAAAAGGAAGAAACAGGTCTTGACTCAAGACCAATTCCTTCTCATCCTCCAAACTGCTGGCATGTTTGCAGTTCATTTCTTCAGCATTGCGGGGGTGTTGAAGTAAAGTGTTGTTTTTGATTAGACTCCCCCTACACTGTGTGCTGGCACAAACAGGTATGCTATCCGGGATCTATTGGTATGGAAGGTGTTAGGTAAACATGAACTCAGCCTAGCTATGAGCTACGTGCAGTCTTGGTGCCACCCCAATAATGACTTTGAAACTGAAGCTTCAACAAGTCCTCACAAACGGGCCCTTTTTAGAAGCTGACATAACTTGAAGGAGGTGTTATGTTTCTCCTGTCCTGGAAAATAAGCAGTAGGAGGAAGGAGGGGCACACTGGGAAGGGTTGTACTGGGGAAAAACAAGCTCTCATATCCACATTATTGCTAGGAAGTGCTTTTCCTCCCCAAAACAACCACTAGTTCACTAGTTCACCTAGTCACGGGAGTACAATGCAGCCAGGGACTACTGGCCTGTCTTTGCCTCCCTGTAGCAGATCCCACAGCTGCTGCTAAGATTCGAAGAAGATGCCAAAACAAAATCCCAAACAGATTAGTAGTTTTAGAAGCTCATCTTTATATTAGCTGCTGGGCATCCTTGAAAGCATAGATGTGCAGGGCTTGCCTAACAGGCTCAAGGCCCTGGGTTCACCCCCAGCACCCCAAAAAACAAGAAGCAACAATAAGAACAAAATAGAGAGGACTGTGATAGGCCCTTCCCTTTAGGCAGAGCCAGACACCTACCAACTTGGAAGGCACTGGAAGTCTCATGTGCCTCATGTGACAGCTGTTCTTGGTTGTCAACTTGACAGCATCTGGAATTAACTAAAACTCAAAAGAGGGGGCAGAGCACACCTGTGAGGGGTTTTTGCTTAATTTGAAGTGGGAAGATCCATTTCTAATCTGGATCTTTGAGGTAGGAAGACATATCTTTAATTTGGATTTTTTTTTTTTATTATTTTGAGGTGAGAAGACACACCTTTAATCCAGGTCTTTAATTCGGATCTACTCTGGACAATGTCATCTGCTAGAGACCTATACAAGGACATGGACAAAGAAAGCCTCTGCCCTTTGCCTGCTTGGTACTGCCCAGCTAACAAGTCCATTCCTTCACTGGCATTAGAGCCTACTTCTTGGGGATTCTGCTGTATGCTGAAGACCAGCTGAGACATCCAGCCTTGTGAACTGAACAAAATCTGGATTCTCAGACCTTCCATTCATAGGCAGCCACTGTTGGATTAGCTGGACCACAGCCAGTAAGTCATTCTCATAAATTCTCTAAGTTCTGTTACTCCAGAGAACCCTAACTAATATACCTCAGAAGCAAATGGAAGGCTTCACATATAAAACCTACTTTGTTGTGTTTCCACAGAACCCATTCTTCTAGCACAGAGCTGATATACCTATTGTTCAGAATGCAGCTTTAGTGCTTATTGCTCTAAAAGTCTTCTAGAATCTTCTCTGGGTTGTTTCTTCCATTTCACCCTGTTGAATTTAATGCAAGCTCTACTAGGGTACTCATGGTCTTAGACTGTGATATTTATATGCACAGTAAGGTTAGCTAGAGACTGTGTTTTTGAGTTTCTTTCAGGGCCTGAACCAGGCTGGGCACAGAGGACATGGTTATGAGTATGAAGTTTCATGGACTGTGCTGTGACAGCTTGTTCTCTTCTGGTGTGTACCTATGACATAATCATGCTTCTTCATGTGTGTTCTAGGATAGTACGAAGTACATAGCAGGTTTGCCAAGGGCCCAAATAAATGCCTCTGTGTTATTCTTTAAAAACCACAGAATATCTATAGTATCCTAGGGAAGAGAGCTCATTCCAAATGTAGAGAATGTAAGCAAAGTCTGAATTTGCAGAGAAGAAACACTGTTTCTTTAAAATTCAGGCTATAAGGTGCTGCGGGAAGCAGTGTAGCTGAGGTTGTGACAACGTAAATGGACAATCTAAATTCCATTCCAAAAATGAGAAAGCAGTATTTCCTATCCTCCATGGATTCAACTCCCTTTTGACTATCAGAATGGGGCTGGAAGGCAGAGACTGGCAATGGCATAGTGCATACTTTCCTTAATCCTAACCAAGCTGTGGGGACTGGAGGATGCTTCTGAGTGTTGGGAGAAGTCTTATTGTCGTACAAAGTAGTTTGAAGGAGTTTCTTGCTAAAAGGAGAATTTGTCTAAGAAGTACAATACCAAGTGGGTAAACCAAGTAAAGGGGAAAATAACAGGTTCTCAGCCTTAGAATATGGAGGATCTACCAGTCTACATGGCCAACAGTCAGGGCAGAGGTAAAAGCTGGCGGGCTGTGGGCAGAATGCTGAGGGAGGCATCAACAAAGAGCAGGCCGGAGTGCTGCCGGTGTGTGACAGTGTCATTGTGCTCTGTTGTGCCTGACAGTTGGGATGGTAACTTGAACAAACCAGTAAGGTCAGGAGGAAAGTTAAAAAAGGAACATAAGCTAATAGCAAGTGGTCGCCCTGTCCTTTGACATGCAACAGCAGCCCAGGGAGAAATGGACAAATGGCTGCTTCTCAAGGTCACTATTTTATATTTATCAGAACCTGTTAGCTCAGAATAATACGGAAGATAATGTCAAATCTTTGCTTGGAGGGACTTCTGCTTCTAGGAAGGGGGATGCCCTCCGTTACTCCTTGCTGAGTGCAGCTGATGATGCTGGACACCTGAAAACGTGATGTTGAGGAGGAAGATCCTTGTGGAAACCCAGAATGAGAACCCAAGTTTCCACTGACCTCACACCTCGGACTTGGAGCCGAAGAGCTCACAATCCCAAATGCTCACAAGGACAGATAAAGAGCTCAGCGTCTACTCTCCAGCCACTGGGGCTCCACAGCATGATAACCTTCCAACTCAAGCTGCTTTATCCCAGCCAGCCACCCTAGAGAAATGTGTGATTCTCTTCTGCCTGTACCAGCCAAGACCAAGAGGAAGTCTGGGCTTGCACCCTGAAGAAACTGTCAAGAGGCGGTCTAGCAGCACCCTTTGCAAACAGAGAGCCTGTAGTCCTCCATGACAGCCAATGGTGCACTGGTCCTTTCCTGGAAGCATCGGTGGAGAACAGTGGGATGCCCACAAGGAGCCGGGTGTCTACCTCCAGCCAGGACAGCCTGAGGCTTTCCTCTCCGTGCTCACTGGGAGTCAGGGGAGCTCAAATGGAGAACCAGAAGCCAGGCATCAACAGAGGTCATTATTTCTATCCCCTGACAAATATAGGCTGTGTAGAATGCACAGTCTCTAGTGTCCGGATTTTATCACCAGGATGACAGGGGCAGTGGACTTTAAAGTGCTAATGACAAAAATGCCTCAATAAGCAACTATAAGCAAACTTCATCCAACAGAAAATTTTGGCCCAAAGATAAAAAGAATTTTAGAACAGAGACCCATAATAACTGAGATAAAAGCTTTAGTGGATGGGCTAGCAGAAAAATGCTAGGGGAGCAGAAATAGTCAATGGACTGGATGATGATGGAATAGTCGAAATAATAGAGATAAAAAGAGATCAAAAGGGCTGAAGGAGTCTCAGGGCCGGATGGCCGAAGAAAAAATCAAGCATCAGTAGACAAAATCTTAAAAATTAAATATTCGGGGCTGTGGCTCAGCAGTTAAAAGTTAAAAGCACCGATACTTTTGCAGTGGACCAGTTCAGTGACCAGCACCTGTATCATGGCTCACAACCGTTCCAGGGAACCTGACACCCTTTTCTGTCTTCTGCTTGTACCAGACACACACTTAGACATGCATGATTCAGATAAAACGCTAATAGATATAAAATGAATAAATCTTAAAAATAAGCATGTAGCTACCATAGACCCCCACTACTGCACTTCTGGACATGTATCTCATAGAAAAGAAAATAGTGCTCACAAAAGCTTTGTGAAAGAATATTTACTCTTTCACAGGCCCAAACTGAGAACTGACATGTCCTTTCATGAGTAAATGGTTAAACCAGGTCTCAATGTCATGGAATACTACTCAGCAGTAAAGGGAAAAAGTAGTGATGTAAACTGGAAGAATCTTTAGAAAAGTATGTATGTGTGTGTATGTATGTGTGTGTATGTATGTGTGTATGTATGTGTATGTATGTGTATATGTATATGTGTATGTGTGTGTGTATGTGTGTATGTATGTGTGTATGTATGTGTGTGTATACATGTGTGTATGTATGTGTGTGTATGTGTGTATATGTATGTGTGTGTATGTATGTGTGTGTACGTGTGTGTATGTATGTGTGTATATGTATGTGTTTATATGTATATGTGTGTGTATGTATGTGTGTGTATGTATGTGTGTGTATGTATGTGTGTATGTATGTGTGTGTATGTGTGTGTGTGTATGTGTGTGTGTATGTGTGTATGTATGTGTGTGTATGTATGTGTGTGTATGTATGTGTATATATGTGTGTGTATGTATGTGTGTATGTGTGTATGTGTGTGTGTATGTATGTATGTGTGTGTATGTGTGTGTGGGGTGCCACTACATAAAAGGAAAGCACTATGTGATTCTATTTATGTGCTTACTACTCTTAAAGTGACACCTTTGTCAAACTAGAGAACAGTTCACTGGCTGCTTGGGTCAGTGGGGTAGCAGCTGTTGTGATGGAAATGTTCTGATGGTTACCACATCAATGGCAACTTCCTGGATGTGATACTGTACTAAGACTTTGGATAGATGATGTGATCATTGGGGGGGGGGGGAATAGGAAAAGGGGCCTGTGATCCCGAATTATTCCTTGATTGAATGGGAATCTCCAATACTCTCCAAAGGAAAGTAAAAATCCCTGTTTACTTTTTACTAATCTCCTGTTTCATTCACGTCTCTCTGTCCCCATGTCTTTCTAAGCATTGCAAACAAATGTTATCTTGCCAATCTTCACTGGTGTGTGGGAATCCCTCCTCCACCTCCAGCAGGCTCACCGGAGGGAGAGATTTGGCCTCTCTAGCTGAGCTGGCAAAGGAGAATTTCAGTGACAGCCCCAGCACATGTGGAAACCATTATCTCATTCCATGACCCTAAATGAGGTAGGAAGGCTTCTCTCAAACCAGGCTGAGCTCTGCAGTACAGTGGTTGAGCCTAGAGCAGGTTAGGCTGGAGTTGTAGGACTGCTAGGAATAGATAAATTAGGAGGCCCCAGGGGAATGGGGCTATAGCAGGCTGTAGGGCAAGTTAAGGAAGACTAGGAGGAATGAATCTAGGTGGTGTGCATTTGCCAATGGGGGCAAAAGGCAAAGCAAAGCACACACCCCTCCCCCGTGAACCAGGAAGCTAGGCATGAAGACTCAGTTGCAGAAGCTGAGGGTTCTATTACAATCGTGCAGCCACAAACAGCACCATGTACACTGCTTATTTCAAAGCCACATAGTCAAAGACATCTACTTCCTCTCAAGCTCATTCCAACTCTTCCCCTCCCTCATTCTGCTCCAGCCACACAACTTTTATCCCCCCACCCAGGCCTCTATATTTACTTTTGCGCTCACTCTGTGTTCATCCCACTGAGGAGACTCCCTCCCAGCCTCCTGACCAGCTCCCCCCTCCAGAGCAGCTTCCATGTCATCTCCCACTCTCGGTTTTGTTTTCTGGATCTCACTTTTCACCATGAAGATGGCGTTAACTCTTGGATTCTCTGTTGGGAACCAAGTTCTACATGGTAAGAATTCTGTCTTTTGGTTTTCTCTCCAGCACCAGAAAGAGTTCCTGGCGCAATGAGGATGCTCAGAGTTGTCTGTTGGGCTGACAGAGGTGGCCCAGTGCTAGAAGCTTCACCAAGCATCAGCAAAACCCAGGTCTCCATTCCCAGTTCAGTTAGATAAGGAAAGAGAACATTTGGTAGGAGGGTTGAGGAGATGAATGGATAGAGTTAGTGCAGGGTGGACCAATACACCAAGCAATGATGATGGAAAACACAAGGGTACTGGGCCCTACGTCTACGTTGGGAAATTACATCTTTCAATCACTGTTGCCTAGAGAACAAAGACAGAGCTGGTCCAGTGATGTCCCAAGATGGAGGGGGCCCCTTTATATAAGATGCAATTTCCAGGACTGGGATGACCAGCTCCACATCTTTTAACTGTCCCTTCTCAGACTCACATGTACCGCTGGGATTCAATTTCCTTCGAGTGGGAATGTTACCTGGGTCCAGAGTTCAGTCTTTCCAAGCATGAGCAGAGCACATCCCTTGTCAGGGATAAAGGAGGGAAGGAAGGAACTGGGGATGGTGGTAGTTGTGGAGAGCATGTTTAAAAAGGAAAGATGACCTTTGTGGTGTGTGACTGTCATTGCTAAGGGGCAGGGTGGGGGAGAACACTGGGTGCTAGAAGGAAGTGGAGGAGGGGAGAGACTCAGTGGTGGATACCTGCCCTGTACAGTTCATCTCTAATATTCAGATGACAGCCAAGGCTGCAGATCAGCCTCTGGGCTAGGGCCTGATGGTTTGGGATGTGAATCTTCAGAGTACAGAGGACAGCTTCATGGTGCCAACATCAGAATTTAAGTGAGGGCAACCAGGTACCACTAATGAGATATAATGGTAAGTTGTAAGACTTACTATTTTTGTCTCTGCCCTCCCCTCCCCTGCCTCTGTCTTTTAGCTGGGTCTTCAGCCCTAATTTTTATATAATTGTATGGTTTGCACACATTCACTGGACACAAGAAATGAGCCCATTATGGCATTTCCACCGTGTCTATCACACCTTTTGATTATATTCACTTCTCATTGCTCTCTTCTCCCCCTCCTCCCCTCTTGCAGTGCCCCTCCCCCCAATAATTCCACTTCTTCATGTCTTCCTGTTTTGAAGCCTAATTCTACATATAAGAGAAACGATGGTCTTTCTGTCTCTGGGTCTGGCTTACCTTGCTCTACTGATCATTAACCACTCTCCTGCACATGACACATGCTTGCTCTGTAGGCTGTATATACCATAACTTCTTTATCATTCATCTATTGATGGACTTAATCAGCTCTAGTTTGTAATCAATTAAATTCTTTTACGAACTCGTCCTTACATGATAAACGGATTTGCCTGTTGGGGTTTGGGGTTTGAATCAGGTTTGAAACTGTTATCTGTTTTGACTGTTACACTATTTTAAAACAGCAAACTCCAGAGGTCACTAAATCTGCAAATTAATTACAGTAAAAACAACTGTGTCCACGACTCTGAAGTTTCCCTTGCGCCCCATCAACGCTCATCTGTGTGGTAAACATCCGCTTTATCTATTCAAATTAGCGTTAAGACAAACAGCATAATTCAAAGCTGGCTTCGAGGACCCGCTGCCTCAACTGCTGAAGTAATTAAAGAAAGATGAGCCTTGCCACTAATTAACCTCCTAAACACTAATTAAAGATAATGAGGGCTCAAGGTGCTTGGCACAGCCTGACCTGCTGGCAAAGTCCGCACAGACTCACAGAGGGAAAGGACAAAGTGGTTGCAGGTGCGCACTCTGAGTGTCTCCCTGGGAAAATGGCTGCCCACTTGGGGGAACTTCATCATTTTCTGTAAGAGTGTTACAGATGGGACATTCTGCCAGTCGAGTATTGGTCACAGCACTTTGTATAACAGGGGAACATTCAGTTCAGCTCCACACACAGAGTGACTCAGAGGACTGCAGAGAGTGTTTAAATTCCTTTTATGTCTTGGGCTGCCTGGAGTCCTTCCTAGAAGAGATGGATCATGGGTAGATAAGGTGTCATGAAAGTGAATGAACTCCAGGTCAGGTGCGCTTTTTTTTTTTTTTTTTTTTTTTTTTTTTATATAGCCAATACACGGGAACATAGGCTTGGTGTCCACCTTCTGCTTCCTCTCAGCTGAGGAAGCTGAGATACCCCCTTCACAGCTAAAGTTGGAGCCAAGGAAGAACCAAAAGTACATGGTCTGCAGCTGAGCTTCTTACAGCCCAGTGACTGTGCCCTAAACAAGAGGACCTAGTCTCTGCACAGTGGTCACCTAAGCACCGCTGAGCAGTCAGGTAAACAGCACAGGGCTGCCGCCATCTTCACTTTGCAAGAACACCACCAACCACCAGCACCAGAGGAGGTGCTGTCTCTATGTAATTGTGCCAGAGCAAACTACTTATTTAATCGACATAGGGACTCAGGACTAAACCAGGGCCACCACAGGTCACAACAGGCTAAAGCCACCATTGTCCATTCTGCTTGTGTGAACATGCAACTGTGAGGATTGCAAATGCTGATTAGCTTCATGGTGACAATATTTTCATAGCACAAACAACACATCATGACACAAGAACACTTGGAACACACAAACTGAGACACACAATTTTGATTTCTCCCTCATACCTCAGTAATCCTAGAAAGAAAAAGAAAAGAATTACAGACCTCAGAGATGTAGTGAATCCAGATAAACCTAATCAAAATGGGTTCTGGGAGAGATGGGACTTAGCTTTGTAGGTTTCCAGAGGTCTGGAGAAGGCATGCTAATATCCCCTGAAGCCATCTCACCCTGACCCTGAGGGACACCCCAAGGGATACTCCACCCTATCTTTCCTATAAGGAGGTGTTTGGAAACTCAAGCCTAAATCACTTCAAAGGTGTTTGCACAACAGAACGGCCCACCTCTCGATGGTCTCATGGAGGATAACAGTGAACAAGGGTACACACAGTACTAGGCATGGTGGCTCTTGTCTGCAAGACCAGCATTTGGGAGGCAGTATTCCTGAGTCCAAAGCCATTCTCAGCTATATAGTAATTTTGTGGCCAGACTGGGATATATGGAATACTGACTCAAAAAACAATAACAACACCTCCACTCCCAAAACTAGTCCACACCAGTCAGGACAACCTCCTTGTGATGATGCTGGGTGCCAGGAAACAGGCTTTGTAGCCTGTTTGGCTCTTGTGGGCCAAGTAGGAAGGTATGAAGAGACTGGTAGGCTTCTCATGCTATCTGACTTGGGGATTCTTCAAGCTCCACATACTCAGAGGGTCAGTTGGCCTGGGATCTCTGATATATACAACTAAGAGTATGTACCTCTGACCCAGGAATTATTGCTCCAAACTACTTCTGGATCACTGGCTTGGGACAGAGACTCTGAGGAGCCTGGAGGGCAGGGGGCAGTGTGAAGGCACAGGACCACATCCAAGAGGATGGAATTTGACTCTTATTGCCTTCTGACCTTGAAAGATACTTAGTGATTATTACTTCTGCAGGGCTGTTTCTGGATATTGGTTAATCTTCATGGTCAGCTTGGCTGGATTTAGAATCACCTAGGAGACACGCCTCTGTGCGTGTCTGTGTGGGCATTTCCTGAGAGGTATAACTGAGGAGGGAAGATCCATCCTGCATGTCGGCAGCACTGTGCCATGGGTGGGGGTCCTAGGCTGAATACAAAGGAGAAAGCCATCTGATCACCAGCATTTCTCTCTGCCTCCTGGTTGTGGATGCATGGAACTTGCTGCCTCATGTTCCTGCTTCTGTGCCTTCCCAGTTATGGTGGACTGTATCCTCAAACCGTGAGCCAAAATAAAGCTCCATTCGTTGCTTTAGTTGGGTATTATTTTTTATAGCATCAAGAAAAGTGATGCAGATGTGACCCATAACAACTAGCTTTAAATGGTCATGTTCTCCATTCTCATTCTGAGCACACATTACTTGTACTAAATGAGCAGCTACTTATGTGGCCTTGAATGACAAGCCATATTTCTCACTGTAGCTGTGCTTTGGCCTTTAGTGTGGTCAGACAGGAGACAGCACTCTCTAGTCATTATTTGGCAGTTATGTGACCAAGGGTATAGACAGTAAATTACCTCTTTCTTCTCTTCCCCAAAGGGCATGAGGTCACTTCAAGAAGACTTTTCTATAACCAAAACTGTCCCGAAGAGGGGGAAACTCAGATGAACTGTGCTTGTCTTAATATGTTCTGCTTGGGAGAAGAATCTTGGTGGCATGTGACTTTGGTTCTGTGTGGCCACACTGCAACGTTGAAGGCCAGATTGAGTATTCTCTACTAAAGATTTCTACCTGTAGACATGCCTTATATGCGAAGCTCCCATGACTTAGAGAGTAACGCTCTAACTTTATCCTGTGGAATGAATGGGCCAGCCTTTCTTACTTATCCAGGTTTTCTCTTATTATCTTTCTGGACTCAAAATGTAGAGTCCAGACATGTCCTCATACCGACCTGGGTACATCTACCAAGTCATTCTCTGTAGCTGGAATGTATCTTATACCTCATTACTTGCTGAGAAATTATCATCCACTCTGGGCTGTCCTAGAATTCTCTCCATCACTATGTGTCTTAGTCAGGGTTGCTATTGAAATTATGAAACACCATGATTAAAGCAACTAGGGGAAGAAAAGGTATTTGTCTCACATTTTCATAGCACTGTTTATCATCAAAGAAAGTCAGGACAGGGACTCAAGCAGGGCAGGGTCCTAGAGGCAGCAGCTGATGCAGAAGCCATAGAGGAGTGATACTTATGGCTTTCTCAGCTTGCTTTCTTATAGAACCCAGGACCACCGGCCTAGGGATGGCACCACCCATAATGGGCTGGGCCCTCCCCCACTTTTCACTCAGTAAGAAAATGCCCTACAGGCTTGCCTACAGCCTGATCTTATGGAGGCGTTTTCTCAGTTGTGGATCTCTCGTCTGATGACTCTAGCTTGGGTCAGGTTGATATAAAACTAGCCAGCACAGCACGAAAACACTACTGGATTTCTATTCTTGGCTTAGTCATCTGTCACCATTACCTTCCTTCTTTACTGCCAGGTTTGACGTCTGACAAACTGTCAGGGTTCGACCCATGGACTTGCTTGTGTTAGCTCCACACAGAGGAGAACAGAGTCTGAGGTGTAGCTCAGTCATACACAGAGCTTGATAGCATTTTTGCTGGTTTCCATCCTCAGCATCAAAATGAAACAAACCCCAAACCAAGCAAAATAGTAAAACAACAACACTGGTGTTTTAAATGAGTGGCAAGAATAGAAAGTTCACACAGGTTCTTTGATCCCAGTTGACTCCTGAAGATTAGGAGAAAACCTGAACAGATGTTGGCCTTTGAGAAGGCCTTCTTCAATCACATGTGGTGCTCACAGGGACATCTCAGAAAGCATAATGCTAGAAACCCAGCAGGTATTTGGGAGCAAAACTTTTGTAAGAACTACTGTGTGAACGGGTGATGGTTTATGAAGAAAAAAGTAATTAAGGGAAAGATTATGGTCTGTCTAGCCACTCTCGAACACATACATAAAGGTTCGCAAGATCAAACTGCAAGCACCACCATAAACTCTGCTGTCACTGTTTCCTACTGAAACTAACATTTAGAGTACAAAAGAGATCAAACCAGACAAGCAGGAGGTGCATCTGGGAGCCAGAGTCTGCAGCTACTGCTGTCTTGGGCTGGTGTGCATCCAGCAGAGGTATAAGAGAACAAGGGTCAGAGAGCAGGGAACCTGTGCACTCTGCACACTGTTGCTATGTTCAAGAAGCAAATACACAGGACAAAGCAATGACAGGGACAATGGTGCACACTTGATGAAATGTGGTCACATCCTTTGACAATTCATGAAAAGGGGAAGAAACAGAAGAAAATCAGAATGGAGTAAGAACTAGGGACCTAGAGTTCAGACAGGAGGATGTCCTGCCAGCCTTGTAGAAGAGCCTGGTGCATTCCCTTTTAACATGTTAACGTCTGCAGACATTCTGTTCAACAGGGAACAGATAGAAGTCAAACGTCTGAGGGGATGTCTTCATTTTCAAATGCCAAGGAAGCCAAAGTAGACACTCCACACATCCACACAAGGGCAGAAGTGCAAGCCCAGAGGGCTACACTGCAGCTGCATAGCTTCTGGTCACAAGAGCAGAGGACAAAGTGGCAGAAATGAGCAGCTGTAGCATTTCGCTGGGTTATGAGTTGAAAGCATATTGAGACTTTATTGTGACATAGTCTTTGTGTGTCAAAAGTTCCAGAGCATACCTGTAGCTGTCAGCACATAATCTTGTCAAGTAGTGTGGTAGCACACACGTGTCTAACCAGGCCCAGGTTGCCCCTGGCTTCTGAGTCTCCTCTGCACAGTGTGAAATGGACTGTCCACAAATTGGGTACAAGCCAAAGGGCTTTGTCTCCAGCTTGTGACAACTTAGACCATTCTCTAGCCTTGAAAAGATCTGTGAGGATGGAGAAAAGATAATAACTCATCAAAGGAGGCCCATGGTGGCTACACAGAGGTGTTTCAACCGAGGCCTAGGCCCAGTTCTTTTTAAAGGCAAATGCTTTCTGAATAGGTGACGGAAAATGGGGTATGAAAGGCCTGAATGACAGATCAATGCTTTAAGAAAACAAGACAGCTGCCATTCTAGCAATGTCTTGGTATCTAACATGCCTTCCACTTGGAAACCCTTTGACTGTCTGATGAATGAGCAATAAATAAATAAATAAATAGGAGGTAGAAAGGCCCGAGGCTGCCGTGAGAGGCTGCCATTTCCAGGAAATTCAATGGGTGCATGTAAAAGTCTTGCTTGGACTACACCCTTTAATCTAAATGTCAACATTTAACACTAATCAATTTATGCTCTGAACTCCATGTGTAATTAACATAAAGATAGTCAGGTATGCTTTACTCTCTCTAAAACAAATATTCTTCTGAAGTATTTCAAATCGTTTGAGGAATGCATGCATCTGGATTTGGTGACTGAGTTGAAATATGAAGCTAATAGATGCTTTTAGGGTGACATCAGTGTTAGCTGGTCTTTCAACACTAGTTTTTAAATTATAACTTTTTATATCTAAAAATACTTAAGCAAAATGAGAACACATGTTTTGTGTAACCCACATCAAGTTGGAACATGTTGAAACCCACAGGTGCTTTCAGGTTAATATGCTCCTATAAGGGCACCAGGCCAGAGGGCCTTATTCTTGGTCTTACGAACAGGGCACAGATGAGAAGGCTTTAATCACAAGCTACCTTTCTTTCAAAAAAAAAAAAAATTCTTACAAAAAGTAGACTTGGTAATTAATCTATTCATTTTCCCCTCAGACAGGGTCTCGCCATATAGTCCAGGCTGGCTTCCAGCTTGAGATCCTCTTGCCTCTACCTCTCAGTGCTGAGTTTGCAGGCTTTTGCCACCACGCCCAGGGAAATGAGTTAGTTCTGTTCAGAGTATACACAATGGCCAGCAGTCCTGTCTGCACACGCTCACCATAAAACAGGGACACCACCACTGCTATGTCTGAGTTCTGGTACTGACTCGTGCGTTCTGTTAAGAGATGTAAGTTAGACACGGAGAAGTACACAAATGAGTTTATCCTCAGTTGCAAAGTGAGCTATGAAAACACAAAACTGGATAGGAATTGGAATATATCAGGACTTTCCAGTCACCATAGGATTGATTGCCAGGACCCAAAATGCTACTGCAGAGTACGGGGAGCTGAAGGACACTTGGAAGGCCAGAGAGCAGAACGTCACCATCTCCTTCCTGTGCTGGCTGAAGCAAGCAAATTCTCTGCCACACCTTGCCTGAGATTAGGCCATAAGACCCCTCCTTCTGAGGTCTCGTCCCATGTTGGGGCCTAGGATGCTGCACAGAGAAGCCTTGCAGAGGTCTCCCAGGTTGATTAGATTCCCACCCAGTTTCTGTTTAAACATGTTGCTATGTCACCCATTCTTCATTGACCCTAAGCATGGAGTGTCCCTTTGTCCTAGTCCTTTGCCTCCTCATTTCTGAAGGGTCTCATGTCACACACAACTTTGCTAAACAGAGTTGATTTGCTGTTCTGTCATCAGCCTGTGTTCTGTTATAGAGGTGTCAGTTTGTACCTTATGATGAAGAAAACACAGGACCCGCCCTTCATCCTGTACTTCCTCTCCTGCTCAGTTGAGTTCTGCAGCTGTCTCCTCTACTCAGTACACCCCTCTGCTCACTTGACTCCCAGCAGCATCCTCATCTCTTGCTTCTCACCGAGTTCTTACTCCAGGGCATCAGGAACCTGCCACTGTCTCTCTTTGGCCACTCTTGCTTGGCACTTCCTCAGTCTTCATTGTCTATTACAATGACCGAACAGTGACTGGCCTCATTGTATTAGGGCAACCTACTGGCTGCATCTACAATTAAGCCAATGTGTTTACTCATTAGCAACTCCCAATTACCACCACCTGAGGTATCCTGAATCCTAATTGCAGAAGGACTAGAACAAATGTTGAATAAGCATATTATCAGTGCTGTACCAGAAGGGGAAGACTTAACTCAGGCTCAGTGTGGAGCTGATGACCAAAGCTCTACGATAAGCAGACACTGGGTCAAGAGCTACATAATAGGATGGCCGTGATAGTTGTTTTTGGAGCCAAGAACAGTTTTGTTTTGTTTTCCCAGGGGGAAGTTTGAGATGGCATTTTCAAATTTTCTACCTCTATTAATTAAGTATTTCTCTGAAATTCCTATAAATTGGCTGCTGAACGCATTGAATTCTATAGTCTATCTCCCAGTGGCAACTCTGACATTCTCTTAAGTTTTTGTTGAACCAGGCCAGTGATGTCACATTCACCATACTCATCGATTACTAAGTCAGGCCTGGCTTTCCTAGTGCCACATGCAAACAGAACTCTCACATCTGGGTCAGAGGCCACACCTGCAAAGTGCAGGCATGCTTTGTGGTGCAGTGTAGGGTGAAGCAACTGTCCGGCACTTCCCTGGACAGCCCCTTTTCCTCCCACAGTCCAATGCACCAAAGAGCCCAGAAATTCTCTTACACATTGTACAGATAATTCTAAACTCTAGGATGCCTTGACTACTCTCTCAGGGAGACAAACCCTGGAAATGTAGACTGTTTGCTCAGTTTCAGGAGGGCTGCAGATGGTCACCTGCCTGGAGAGCTTACACAATTGGAGCTGGGAAGAGAAGGGTCAACTAGAAAAGCAAACAATCCCCCAGGACTTAACAGAGCTTGGCAGAGACCTTAGAGTCTCTGAGGAACCAGTTCCCACCTGGAATGTGCAATGCCACACTGTTCACAGTACATGCCCACCACCAAAAGCATCAGAATTCTCCTATGGCTGCTCAAATGGCTGAGGTAGAACCAATTTATAGAAGGGGAGGATTCTTGTATCCCTTCAGTACCAGTGAGGGGAGTCAGGTCTCCTGTCAGTACTTTCCAGGGGGTTCGGTAAGCCTGAGCACTGACTGAGGTTGGTACTGACAGTCAGTGTTTCGTAAAAATGATTCTTGAAAGATAGAGAATCAAAACTCGTGAATCAAAAATAAATATACCAGAATCTTCTTGAAGCTCTGACCTGAGGCTGGGCTTCAGTGAGCTTCCAGCTGACCCTCAGTCCCACCTCACCAGCACAGCAGCCCTCCTCTCTGCTCTGGCCATGCATTCCCTACAGTCTCTCTGTGGCAGGGAACAGCTGAACTTCAGATGAGTTACCTCCTCAGCTAGCACATCGTCTTGCCGGAGAACAAGAAGGCCTGGGCTTGCCTCAGTAATCACTATCAACCAGTGTTTAAAATTGTTTAAAATTATTAAACATTAGCCCATCAAAGTAAAGGCTGTGGGGATTTAACACCCGTAAAGTTACAGAGAATTGATTATTTTCAGTTGACAAGGGCAGCCCAGGGGTTCCCTAAATGCTAATGATGTGTTTTACTTCCCTGAGTGTTTACTCTCCTCCTCTTTCCTTCCGGTGCCCGGGATGCAGGTCTCAGCAATCCCCCAGTGGGTAATCCAGTCAGGCCTTCTGCAATTTCCTGGACCATTTACTCCTTTTGTTTCACTAATGCCTTTCCTCACCTGTGTTTGTCAGCCCCACTAGAGACTGGGTAGCTATGGCCTGCCTGCCAGAGCTGTTCCCTTCTGCCCTTGTTTTTCTAAGAACACTCCCTTTTGTGTAGGCCTTACTGGTGGTTTTCCCTTCTTCCAAAATGAAACGCATTTATTAATTTCTTTCACAGACTGGAGCCCATGAAGGCGGTTCTGTCTGGAAGTCATCTGTATCAAGACAGTTGATAGGTCCATTAACTCTTTCCATTCCACTCTGAATTCTTCACTCCAGCCTGCCTTGGGGAGTTGGGGGTGGTTTCTATGCTTGCTTCTTGACACTAGCCCCCTGCAAGTAGGAAGCAGCAACACACAGCCTTCATTCCATCACTTCAAGTTCTCACACAGCCTGGGCAGGCTTGCCTGCTTTGACCCTTTCCATCAGATGTTTGAGACAGGTAGGCATCCCAGTCTGGCTCCTGGGGCTCCCACAGCCTTCTGAGCACTGCAGTGAGAATGAGATTATAAATGGTGGCACTGGGGAGATGCGTTACCCTGGCCATGTGCTAAGAACCTGGTCTAAGATGGTCCATGTTTTCCTCTCTCTTCAGGGGACAATACTGGGGCAGAGGGGATACCTCCCCTTTGAGGTTTGGGTCTCTTGTTTCCATCAGTCGCCTGTGGCCACAGTGCTATCATAAATAAGACGGGACTGTAATGTGTAAGTCCATGGCATTAAAAATAACTTCTGAAGCTGGGCAGAGACTTGAGCAGGTTAATGTGGTCCTTGCCTCCATCCCAGTATAAACCAGCTGGCCCTGAAAAGAACAAGGAGGGCCAAGGTCATCTGGAAAGTCTATTTACAGAGCAAGTATGTCATTGGCACTGAGGAACAATCGCCAACAATTAGATGTGAACAGAGACTATGGCATTGCACTATTCATGTTTAACAACAGCACAGTGCACACTGTAAGAGATGTTATAACGCAGGCTACGATATTTGGAGATAACCCTGGAGTATGTAAGGACAAACAGTACTGATGTCTATAATCTGCTTTGCATGCTTCAGCAACCTCAAATCTAGGGCCAAACAGGGCTAAACACAGCAACTCTGGCAAAATTCTGGTACTTGTTGGATCTGTGATTTGGGTCCATGGGGGCCCTCTGTGATAGATGCTCTGCTTTTGCGTGTTTTAATATTTGAGTACTTCCCTTTTCTTTTTAAAAACAGGGTCTTTCTAAGTTCCCTAAGTGGATGGCCACCACCTCCTGAGTTCAAGCCCTCTTCTCTCCACTTAGTCTCTGAAATGCAGAGATTACAGGTGCATCCCAGCACCCATTTGATGACAACTACCACCTCAACCACAGCAGAATGCCTTAATTTAAGGGAAGCCAGAGCTGCCATGATCACAATAAAGACTGAACCTATGTGTGATGTCCATGAGAAGCCACTTCTTCCTGAGGCTTTGTGTGGGACAAATGGCAGGGGCTGGTGGGGACACTGTATTTCAGGAGAGCAGCAGGAGAGCCTGGAGTGTTAGGGACAGCTTCTTCTGTGTAAGAGGAAATCCTGGAGGCTGTGGCCCAAAGGCAGACTGTCACTGGATACAACCTTCTCACAAAATTTAGTCTGTGGACTGGGGGTGCTGCTGGGTGGCATATCACCTGACTAGCATGTGTGAAGCTCTGGGTTTATTAGTGCCACATAAAACAAAACCTTATTCTAGATGCCTCCACTATCTTAAAATGCCTAGGGTTCCGCTAAATTTCTACACTGGCCCAATAGGAAACAGAGTTCCTGCTGTGTCCATATCCTTTTAGAGGAAAACCCCACAGCCTTTGAAAATAGCCAGTTAGGGATGGCAGTAGAGATGGGTTATCTTCTAAGGCAGAGGATGAAATGAGAGTGTGCACTCTCTGAATGTCTACATATGCTGTGAATTTACTGTGGATTTTCCCATTTCATCCTCAAAACAGATTCATGACTGGCAAAGAGGAAGTTCAGAGAAGTTAGTAACCCAGCCAAGGTTGCACAGCTAAGTGACTGGCAGGGCCTGGAGCCCCATTCCGTCCTGTCTGTCTCACAATTGGTCTCCTCCATCTACTTCATGACACAGTCGTGGAAAAAATGCAGCTGGAAGGCAAATAAATCTCAACCAGGTGTTGGAAGCAGACACTTGCCACCTGGCGTGGAGAGGTTTGCTGAAATGATGCCATAATTTCCTACCCCTTTGGCCAATAAAAAACTAATAGTCATTTTAGGAGAAAATGTTGATGGGGTAGGGAGGAAATAAAGAGAAGATGGAGGTACATGATGCCAACAGCCATAACTCTGAGAAAATACACTCCCCCCACACCCCCTGAGTTGATGTAAAGCCAATCCTGGAAAAACCGACATTGATGCTGGTGTCTCACAGGAAAGACTCAATTCCACTGCCACAAGGCAGTCATACCAAGACCAAACACTTGAACCATTATTATGATTTTATTTACTTATTTATTTGAGGTGTTAGCGTTGGAGCTCAGAGACGCTGATGATAGTCAAGAACCCTGCCCCTGAGCCACACCCCAGCCCTTAAATACTCATTTAAAGATGCAGGAATTTCTGTTTAAAGGTCACAATGTAGCAGGTGTTTGAGTTGAAGTTTGGGATGATTTGGTTGTATTGGGGATTTTTTAAAAATATATGTACACACACACACACACACACTCATTGGTTTTAAAAGCAGCACTGGGAGAGAGCATGCTGCCTGACGTTGGTGACGGTGGAAGTCCTGGGAAGGCTGCAGATGCTGGCCCCTTTTCTTTAGCAGAGAGCACTGTGCTAAGACTCCCTTGGTTGTGGGCAGTATTTGTACAGCACTTCCTATCACCCTCCACTAGTGAGGCTTGTCAGACAGACATCCAGACTGTCTTTGGGGCTGAAAGGGAGAACACAGGCTTTGCAACACCCACCTGGGATCAGATTCCCTCTTGAGGTCACTCTATGAGGGTCCCCAGAGCTACGCATCAGTGTTCTCAGAGAACACAAAACTGGAGGGAGACACTTGATCGCTGGCAGAAGACTCAAGGCCAGACAAGCTGCTATCTTTACTCCAGCCCAGCCGGTCTCAGGTCAGGGAAAGCACTTACATGAAAGAGAATCTGAGTTTTCTTGGGAAACCAGAGGCAACAACCAGAACTGCCTGGCCTTGAAACTGGAGACAACCAGCATGACCACCTGCCCTTTTCTTCTCCCCTCCCCCAACCAACTATGATGAACAGAGAGAAGGATCTGTAATGAAACAAGAGGCTCCTTGTTGTTCATCAGACTAAGATAGCGCCACTTCTAGACCCTCTCCTCCGTTATTCAGCTGATTTCTTGCCATATGGAAAGCATAACATCACAGAACTCACTCTATCCTACACCAAGAAAGAGAACAACGCTAGAAGACAGTCTGTTACCTTACATGTTGTTTTGGACATTTGTTTGTTATCTCTCTAAAAGTAAGTAGTCATAGTAGATTTTTTTCTACCAGAAAAAAAAAAATCTTGAGTTACACTCTAGAAAACAGAAGGGAAAGTATTAAAACATTAAAAGAGGAGTCCTTTCCTTTTGGTCATTGTTTTTAGACACGTAAGATCCAGGGGCCCCTTCTACAGAGACCAGCAGGTCTGCATGCTCTCTTTGCCCCCTGCTAAGGGCTCTGGGGAGGATGGCTTGGGAGAGCATTCTGACCAGCCCAGATAGCAAAACATGCAGCATCTTTACCGTGCACAACCACAGACAAACCCAGGTGGCAACAGTTCTGCTCCTGATCTAACTCTCTGACCAATCCTTGACTTATCAAGGTCTTAAGCATAGGACTTACTTGTGCATGAATTCCCCAGGTTAGCTTGATTCACTGAAGGAACAGCATAGAACTACCACACCAGCTACTTTCTCTTTCATCATTGTGATGAAACTGAGAAGAAACAATAGAAGGTGGATGAAGCCCAGTAGGGAAGGGGAGACCTGGTGGAGTGTTTCCCTTCATTCCCACCATAGTTGTGGGAGCAGGTGATGGAAGACACCTATTCACATCATAGCGAGGGGCGGGGGCAAAGAGTGAGGCTGAACTAGGGGCAGGTACACCTCAGAGACCTAACTTCTATTCAGCCTCGCTCCTTTTTCCAACATTTTCGGAACCTCCCAAGATAGCAACATAAATGAGACACCAGGCATTCAAAACATGAGCCTATGGAAGACATTCAGATTCAAACTGAAATAGGCATGTTGAAGAAAACTTAATGGTTTAATTAAACTACAGTGAAAGATTACATAAGTTCATCAGAAGGATAGGTTAAATTAGTTTACTAGGGCTGGAGAGATGGCTCAGCAGGTAAAGCCCAGTTGCTGTTATGCCCAATGACCTGAGTCTGATCCTTAGAACATGCAGAGTAAGAGAAAAGAACTAACTCCTACAAGTTGTCCTCTGACATCTACACACATGCCATGGCATACCTGCGATATCCCCACCCCCATAAATACGTTTATTGAATGAATAAGATATAGAAGGACCCTAGATACCGTCTCAAAACTGTAGTTAAAAATTCGGCACAAAAAGGTTTTTTAAAAGGTTAATGCCTAAAAAATTTTGTTTTATTTCCCATGAATACAATCCTAAAAAACTGCTAGGCTCTGTGCCAATGACTTGGCTCTAGATACTATGGCTTAGCAGAATGTTCTTAAGGTCTGTGGAGCACGGAGCTGAGTGTCAGAGGCTGAGGACTGGGTACAGAGGCTGGCCCAGCCATGGCTGCTCCTGGTTCAACCTGCAGCACTGAGCTAATGCCATCTGGGATTCTATTTAAGACCTGCTCTTTTTAATATATATATACATACACATACATTTATTTTAGGAGTATGTGGGTGTATGGAGATCAGAGGACAACTTTTGAGAGTCCGTTCTCTTTCTCCATCATGTGGGTCCCAGGGATGGTACTCAGATTGTCTGGCCTAGCCTAGTGTCTGGCCTAGGTGCCTTTTACCTTTTGAGGCATATCACCAGCCCTTAGATATATATTCTTTTAAATTTTTTTTATTTTGTTATTTTTAAATAATGTGTACACGTGTGTGCGTGCGCATTTATGTGTGTGCTTGCATGCATGTTTGTCCACAAATTCAGATATCTACAGATTCCAGGAGAGGGTGTCAGATCCCCTGAAGACACACTGGGCAGCATGATGTGTGTGCTGAGCCATCTCTCCAACTCCCATGTCCTTAACCTGTAAGAGATGTTTTTTCTTTGGAAACGAAGTGAAAGCAGCACCCTTGTTTCTCTCTGTGCCACCTCTGAGTTGAGCCACCAAACTGGACACCAGGTGACCTTCCTTTCCTCTCTGCTACCTCACTGAGGCAAAGATAAGGAGGAAGAAAAGGTCACCATGGGTTAGGAGTCAAGAAAACATGGCCCTGAGGGCTGGCCAATTGGAGTTAAGAGCAGCCCAGATGAAATATAATAAGTAATAACTCTGGTTTGGGATTAAAAATGTCTACAACAGTGTGCTACCTACGAGATGTTGAAAACATATATTCATGGTTCAGTGGTAAGAACACCAGCTGCTCTTCCAGAGGACCTGGCTTCAATTCCCAGCACCTACATGGCAGCTCACTACTGTCTATAATTCCAGTTCTAGTGGATCTAACACACATATAGGTAAAACATCAATGCACATAAAATAAATAAACACTTCAAAAAAAAAACCAAAACCTTACATTCATGGGGCTTAGGGAGGGATCTCAGAAGTAGGACACTTGCCCTTCGTGCTCAAGGCTCTGTTTTCCTCTGCCACAGAAAGGTGGCTGTGGTGTATAGTGTGGCAGTACATGTCCATCATCCTACCACTAGACAGACGTAAATATACACATTAAAGATGAGATTTTAAGACAAGAAAAGTCTTGGAGAAGTGAGAAGGAAAGAGGCCCAAACCCTCTCATTAGCAATGAAGCAAGAATTCCAGCAGTTAGTTAACAACTACTGAAGGCGTCTCTCTTCCCCATAGTAAACCTGCAATTTTCTAGGAATCTTACCAGAAACACAATTTACAGGGAAAGGATGTGTACTGCTCCCTTTGTGCAACCCTAGTGGCTCCTGCTTTTTACTTTATCAGATTATAAACCAATCCAAGGCACCCATGACTACCTTACAATTGACCTTATCAAGGGAGTAACGGGTATGTGTGTCCTAAAAACCTTGAAATGGAATCAGAGCCCCCAAATGGCATATATGAATAATTCTAAGATACATAATTGCGTGCGTGTCTCTGTTGAGGAGGCCATATCTAAACTTGGGTCTACCTTCATCTCCTCCCTGCTCACAGGTAGAGACCTGCTCATGGGGATGACTTTCTGAGTGTCTCTTTCTCCTGATTTTCACCCCTGAGCTTATATTAAAATATCTTTAATAAAATCCTCCAACTCTTCTTCATACTGGTTTGGCCTGAGATTCTTTTCAGAGTTGAAGCCACAAATCTAGGATTAGCCTGTGGGAGACCCCTTAGATTAGGGTGACTCCTCAGGCTGCTGAAGACAATGGCATGAAGCTGTGTTTCTGTCCCCTCTGGGGACAAATCCAAGGTCTTTGTGTAGCTCAGGGGTGGAGCATAGGCAAGGCCCTGAATTCAATTCCTGGTACAGCACAGAAGACAAAACAAATCAAAACACAAGCTCCCATCTTTTTATGAAGAGAGACTCTTGTCTTCTTTCAAGACTGACAGTCCACAGCCCCCTCACACTGTGACTCTCTGGCCAAACACACAGAGGAAACTTAGCAGCCTCCTAATGGCTCAGTCTGTCTATGTCATTTCATAAACTGTCCTCCTCCTCTCAAAGCATTAGCTGTCTACAACAGATGAAGAGACAGTATCACTGTATTCCCAGATTACCCAAGGGTACACGGTTAAAGGGCTCAGCCAGAGTTCACACAGACTCCAGATCTCTGGAAAGTGCTTGCCCTGCAAACTAGAGGTGGGGGAATGACTCTGCCTGATACATGCTCACTGCTACTGTCCTCCCAGGTCCTTTATACCCTAAGCTAAGCCTTCTAGGATGGCCCCAGTCAGATGGTCCATGCTGCCAAGCCCTGGCTGAACAAAGAACTTTTACAGGCCCTGTGAAGCCTCCACCCACAGAAACACAAACACGTATCATAGTATACGGAATACTCTCCTCTGGTGTGTCTCAGTAGAACTGACAATTGTGCTTTAAAATTCTCATTATTACTTAGAAATTATTTATTCTTGTTTAGCAATCTCATGTAGGCTTGAGAATTTGTGATCTATAAGCAGCCCCATATTCTCTTTAGGATGACAAACTTGTGTTTATCACATATTTGTGCATTTTATCTTTGTGAATATCTCTTAATCTCAATTTGCCTGAGTTCCCTACTCTAACTTTTGCAGCCCATGAATATGATTTTTTTCAGGTCACAAATAATACTGTAGGTCACTGCAAATCTAACAGGTGCTGAGCACTGTGTCTAAATTGTCCTACATATAAAAGAATCTACCATTTAGTCACAATGTTAAATTTATCTGTTTGGATTTTCTTCCAGTGTTGGGATGAAGTCCAGGGCCTTGGGCAGGCTAGGCAAGTACTTTACCACCGAGCTACATCCCATTCCCAGTTTTAAGCTTATGGAAGACAGTAATTTTTGTTTTGTTTGTTTATAAATACCAACACAATGCTTAATGCACTCATTTGTTAAAATGTAAGCTACAGGGGCTGGAGAGGTAGCTCAGTGGCTAAGAGCACTTGTTGCTTTTATAAAGGACCAGGGTTCAGTTCTCAGCACCCACATGTTGGATTATGACCAATTCCAAGGGATCCACAGACCTTTTCTAACCTTATAGGGTACAAGGCACACACATGGTACACAGATGAATATGCAAGCAAACATACATATACATAAAATAAATCTAAAATAATTTTTAAGCAAGCCATAAACAAAAACAAAACTTCAACCATGTGCTCTAAAACCTTTTCCTAAAATACCTATACATAAATAAAATACATGAGATATTTCTAAAACCTTTAAAATGCTTGATTCTCATTCTCATTCTCTCTCTCTCTCTCTCTCTCTCTCTCTCTCTCTCTCTCTCTCTGTGTGTGTGTGTGTGTGTGTGTGTGTGTGTGTGTAAGCCAGGAGACAACCTCGGCTGTCATTTCTCCTACCTTATTTTTTGGAGACTGGGACCTGGGGCCAATTAGTCTAGACCAGCTGGCCAGGGGACTTCAGGAAGGATAAACCCATCTCCACCTCCCCAGTGCTGGAGTAAAGAGCTCATTGTGTATTATCTTGACTGTTTTCTTTCATGGAGGTCCAGTGATTAGGATTCTAATCCATCATTTTACCCAGAAGCCTCTCCAGCTCGGGGCTTGCAAGTGCTGTCATGCCTGGCTTTATATGCTTGGTGCTGAACTCAGGTCCCTGGGCTTGCTCTGTGAGAACTTTATGGACTAAGCTACAGTCCCAGCCCAAAATCTCCTTCCTTAAAAACCAAGTATCTATGATTCCATACCTGTAACAGATAGTTCAGACAAATATAATATACAACACGGTAGAAAGTTCTAGAAGTACTCCACTTCTAGGTCTTTGTTTCATTACTCGTTAGCTACAGACTTCCTTCCAGGAACTTAGGAAAAGAGCACTCAGATTTTTCTAGATGTTCCACATTACAAACACAGAGGACTTTCTACACTGTAGAAGATCCTTAGCTGGGAGCCAGTGCCTCTTATAACATACAGATTTCTGATAAATCTCCCTGACTAGATGACCTCATGGGAGGGAAGGCACACTCCTCCTGGTCATCTGCTGAGTATAGGGCAGAGCAGCTACATGCTTGGTGACAAATGAGGTGAGGCAGCAGTTTCTGCACCAAGAGTGTCCTCAACCTTTCTTAGATCTACCAAGTCATGGCAATTCATCAAAAAAAAAAAAAAAAAAAAAAAAAAAAAAAAAAAAAAAAGAAAAAGAAAAAGAAAAAGAAAAATCCCCTTTCAAGGGGCTGGAGAGGTGGCTCAGCAGCTAAGAGGACTGGCTGCTCTTCCAACGGACTCTGGTTCAATTCCCAGTACCCAGACAGTGACTCACAACCATCTGTAACTCCAGACCCAGGAGATCTGACACCCTTTTATTAGCCTATGTGGATACTGCACACATGTGGTACACAGACATACATTACATGTGGCAAAAACATGCATACACATAAAATATAGATAAAGGGGGAGCACCCCACAGGTCTACTGAAGAACACTGTAATGAAACTTTCACGGACAGCTAAAGTTCTCCATTATTAGCCATATATTCGTTTACATGCTCAGCTTTGGGTAACATGGTTGGGCCTGAAACCAAAAGGCCGGGCTCTTGGATCCTCTTTAAATCCCCGGTCCTCCCCTTTAAGAAACTATTGCAATGCTGTGGGTTATTCACAAGACTGTTTTGTCCACATCCCAACCCTAACAAAACCACTACTATTACCTGGGGACAGGCCCAGTGACCCTGAAACTCAGATTCTCATGGCTGCTGGGGAGATGCAATTTGAAGCTCACCATGACCACATTCTTAGCATGTAATCAGAATGCCTGAAACTGAGCCTACCATGCTCCCCTTGAAAAGTAGCCAAGGAGGAGAAATATGAGACGTAAGGGGACAGGAGAGCACGCTGGGGGCAGCCCACCTCTTTCCATTACTGTCTCGAAGCATTGCCTTGCCCATCACTCGGGACTTGGTCTCCAGCTCCTGCACCTCCTCCAGCAGTGTCTTTTTGCAGGTGTGCTTGGCCCTAGAGCAGGAGGGACAGAGAAAGGATGGTAAGCGGCTGTGACATAGTTGTGAAGACTGGCAATCACTCTCCTCACCACACCTGGGTGCCCTCTGGACAAGCTGAGCTTGTGACAGGAGCTTCACCTCCCCAGCCCAAAGCATCCTGAGTACCAGAGATGAGACCTGTACTGTGAACTGCAGGTACCCCAAAACCTTAAGAACCAGGCAATTTCGACTAAGGACAATAGGAGCCCCAAAGATCAGGAAGTTGGTCCGGAGCACTCTCCCTGCAGGATATGAAGCACATGACGTATTTGAAATGGTTCCCTTTGCACGGGTGCTGTGGTTAGCAGTTCTTGTCTCCCTGTTTACTGTGAAAAGAGCCACTGCCTCAGCAGAGATGGGGTTTAGGAGAGCAGAGTTCATGTTCTCAGTGTGAAACCTCAGTCTGAGGTTTGGAGTCAATACATACTTGGTACAGCTTTCCCGTCCTCCTCTGGTTGTGACTTACTCAGGAAATCCAGCGCTGGTTTCCTGCCACAGTGGGAACCTGGCCTGGATGCTTGGTTCCTCTTGGATAGTGGAGGAATTACCCGCTCCCTTTTCCTGGCTAAACTAAATCCCTCGCAATGGCCAAATAATCTGCCAATCTCAGGTTCCTCCAAAATTGAAGCTAAAGCATGGTCTGTGAAGTACATATAGCCAACTCCTGTGCTGTGCCCCACAGCTACCCGTGCAATTGGCTCTAACTAAAAACTACATTGGCATCCCCAGAGGCAGTATGTTCTAAAGAGCTTCTTTTCTGGTTTCAGGATGTTTTATCTGTTTTTGTTTCTGCTATGCTGAGGACTGAGCCCGGGTATAGTACATGCTAGACAAATGCTCTGCTACTGACTTACCCTTCCACCACCACCAGCTTAATAACTAACTCCCCTGTTTCTCAATATATTCTATTTCCTCATTAAATACATCTTGTGTCTGTGCATTAATTTTTTTTTTAATATTTGAAACTAAAGTACACAAAGCTAAACTTGATCCTTGGGTTGGAAATGTATAGGTGAAGAACATGTAAGCAACAACAGACAGTTAAAAGCAGGCAGGGTGAAGGGAGAGGCATCCTGAGTAGAGAGAGGCATGAGAGGCAAGAGTGAGCGGGCAGTACAGGCTTTCCTCCTCAGGAACGGCTTTGCAGGGGCTTCGTGGTCATAAACTGTGTTTGAAAAGCCTGCTTGGCACCAAGCTGCAGACTGACTAGGAGCAGGCACTGAGTGGGACTGCTCAGAAGTGAATATGGCGATCTGGCAGTTTGGAGATGGGGGTTCACTCCTCCCAGCAGCCCTTCACCCATGAGGACGGAGGCCCCACTCAGATAAAGCCGGGTCACCCGGCATTTCACCTTAATCTGTAATGGAGTACTAGCAGGAAGACACGGGAAATGTGCCTGCCATCTTTCCCCACAGAGTAAACAAGTCCAAACCACACATGCTTTAACACATAATACCTTAATTACTTCAAAGGGAGTTCTGAGGCTCAGTATTGATAAAATACCAAGTTCAAAGTGGGGACCATGGAATTTTAAGTTAAACAATAAATGATAAAATGGCCAACATTTTGCAGGAGAGAGGAAGGACATTAAAATGTTACTGTCCAATATTGCTGAATGTTCCCATACAAGCTTATGGGCTGTGTTGATGGCAAACTACGTGGTGTACTCCACCCTGCTCAAAGTCACTTTACATGCTTCCCTGCTCACCCAGATGGTCCGTAATCCATCCTCCTCTTTCTGCACAGGACCGTCAACCTCTGTGTTAGCCCTATTGCTGTCTTCTGGCCCAGCAGAGACAAAGTCTGCTGGGTTTGAGATAGGAAGAACAGACATGGAATGGGAATAGTGTAATGGGACCTGAACCCTAGAGCAAAAAACAAACCACCATGCAGATAAACTGGCCTCAGGAGGCCAATGGCTCGGTCCCTTCCATGAACCGGAAACTGTTTTCTCTGAGGATGCAACTATGTCAGGCTGGCTTGTGTAAGCTAGCCTGAGAACCTGTTGAAAGGCCTGGGTTGTGAGACAGGGGAAGCCTGGGCTACTCGTTCTGCATGTTGTACTTGAGTAGGTTGTCCTCAAGGCTTTAACATTTCCTCAAGAACCATGATCTACGAAGGGCGGAAGTAGAAAAGGGATCTTAAATCTCCCCGCAGTGATTCGTGTAGTGATTTCACACTGACTGGTTATTAAGGAAAACCTAGAAGCATTTGCATTGGTCGGGTCTCACTGAGGGTTAAGGTTTGAGTCATAAGTCTGAAGTCAGATTATCTGTGTCTTGTCCCCAGTGGCCTGGTTTTCTTCATCTCACCCCATTCGAGACACCAGATGACTACAGAAGGGATAGAGTAGGGACATCTGGTGACTGACAGGCGAGTCGCTGTGAGCTCTCTGATACAAGTAAGGAGGGATCTAGGTTACTTAGGAGCGTTAGTTGTACGAACTGGTGGGTTTCAATGTGAGATGTTCACACGTCCATATGAATAATATATATTTTTTTATCATTTTCAGCCCCGCACTCCTGCTACCTTCTCTTGTCCATCTCCCCCTGGTCCCAGTCCTCTTTGCTTTCATGTCCCCTCAGGCACTTTAAAAAGAAACAGCATGAACTTTTCATCCTTTGTTTCTAAAACTGAGCTCTCTCTTTTGTATGCAAGTTAAATGGGAACATTGAATTCTAAGTGTGGACGAAAATAAAAATGCAGTGTGCTTCAAGAGAAATTGGTTTGGTTAGAATGTTTTTTTTAAAAAGGCAATCCAAGGTCCACTTGCACACAGAAATTAATTACCTTTATTGCCATTTTATTACTTATCTGGAATTAGAATGAAATGAAGCCTGGAACTACAGAGTGTATTGTGTGACACCTGGTAAGAGACAGGACAGTTTGATAAGAGGACGCATGTTTCTCTGTGCTCAGTGGCCTTGAGCTTTGTATCATTTATAGAGAGTGACAGTAACCAACTTCTGGAGGCAGAGTCATATCTGGCAGCTGACTTAAGTGCGCTGTCACAGGCGACCATTTTGGAAGAGTGTAGGCTAGTGGACATTAAAATAGTGTAAATAGTTCCGGGCAAGTTACGCTCTGTGCGTCTAACACGGCTTCTCATTAGCCAGAGATCACGTATAACCAATTATGTTAATAAACAATAGGGCCATTTGAACCCTCATAACTTTTGAGGAATAATAAGGCAGGCTTTTGATGGTGCTCCAAATCTGAGTTAAGATGGTCTAAAAATGGATCTTCATCCAGAAAGCTGACAAACTTTGTGGGAAAATGAATTACCTCACTCAGTTTCTCCCTTTTTACTATGGACAGCCCAGGTCCGGGAATGGAAGTGAAGGACAGGGCAAGGAGGCAAGCGGTGCCCAGGAGAGAGGCACTCCCTGTCTGAGGTGTGCATGGATGTCCACTTGGAAGTCAAGGTCTGCTCTGTAATAAAGTTTTCAAAGACAGGACAACCAGCCGTGGGGTGTCAGGGCCTGTGGTACCAGCATTCATGAAGCAGAGGCAGGAGAATCTCAGTATCAATCCAGCCTAGAAAAAAGATCCTATCTAAAAAACAAACAAACAAACAAACAAACAAACAAACAAATACAAAAACAAAAACCAGGGGCTATAGTGTAGCTCAGTGGGAGAAGACTTGCTAGTACAGTGATTGTGTTAGAATTCCTAAAACCGCAAAAGGAAGAGAGACAGAGAGAGACACACACACACACACACACACAGAGAGAGAGAGAGAGAGAGAGAGAGAGAGAGAGAGAGAGAGAGAGAGAGAGAGAGAGAACAGGAATCAGTGGATAGAAGTGCTGTGGTTCTCAACCTTCCTAACACTGCAACTCTTTAATGTGGTTTCTCATGTTGCAGTGACCTCCCCCAAACATAAAATTATTTTCATTGCTATTTCATAACTATAATTTTATACTGTTATGAATTGTAACATAATTATCTGATAATTATAATCCAGGATATCTGAATATGTGACCCCTGGAAGGTATCAACCCACCCTCACATACACAGGTTGAGAACCACTGATGTAGAACATGGTATGTTGTCTGTGGAGAACATTTTCTAAAGCGTTGCATAACTGTAGTTCAGACACAAAGACCCCAGGTGAGTACTGTGCCTTTGCCAGGGCGATCCATCTACCACATGCTTCCTTTCCTGGGAATGAGCCACTAATTTACTTGCCTTGGCAAATATTTCCAGCTTGGAGTATAATATTACACAGAGAATAGACCCCATGCTCAGTGGGACCAGGCCCACATACATTCATAAAACTCTTGTTCTTCAAGATGGAGATGGCAGAAGTCTAGGCATCAAGCAGATATTGCAAATGGGCATATATACTTTGGGCACTCCCAAACAGCAGCTAGTTTAACACACTGTTCCTCTAGCTTCTTCCAATAATTCAAGAGCAAAATGCATTCAGGAAATGGTTATGTAAGTCAGTAGGGCCAGGTGATAGGATGTCACTTCTAAGAGGAGCTGTGCTTGCCACCCCTGCCAGGCAGAAGCTTCCAGGACCTCAACAATTCAACAGGCAAGGATAGTTTTCCCTGTTGGCTCCTCAACTCTCAGAGGGGCTCTGGTTCCGGCTGGAACTCAGCTGGCAAGCTCCTTGGAGAGGAAGTGACTTTTACTCTTTCCATATGTTGAAGTTGGAAGCAGTATCATCTGATTTATCATCGTTAATATGTAAATGGTGCTAATTTTATAGCCTGGGTCCTACAAACAGGACCCAGACAAGTCTTGTTAGAGAGAGGAGATAATTTGCTTCATGGTGACAGGGAATTTGTACTTGAAATTCGTTGGAAGGGGTTCTGAAAACACTGGAGGAGGCAGAGTCTTTGCAATCTATAAACATTCTCTTTGAAATGGAACAAAGATACTTTTGCTAAAGACCTGCTTGGCAGAAGGAACCTCAATAAAACTCCGTTTTCATGACATTAATTTAAGATAGCTGAATTAAGATAGTTAGGGATGAATTTGTGAGCCTGTAACTACTTCCCATGAGACTGAGCCAAACCAAGAAGCGTGTCCCTAAAACTAACTTATTTGCAGAGCTGCAACAAATTTAGCTAGGGAATAAACACACTGTGCCAAAATCGGGGTCTACTAGCTCAAAAAGGAAATAGCTGAATGGGTATTTTCCCACAGAGCATCTATTGGGTTAAGGAAATAACCTTTCCTGGCTATACAGAAACATTCCAAAAGTTCTGGTTATGCCATTTACAGAACATAGTAAACAAAACAGGCATCTAAGTAGTTAAAAATCATTTGGTTTTTAGTAGTAGTTGAAAAACTTAGCCGAAGAAAAACAAAAACATTCTAGGAAAATCATCGGTCTCCTCTCTCTGCATCAGTTGTCAAGACTATGCCCAAATGAAGACTTTTTCAAAAGATATCCCTGTCAGGCAAGAATAATTCCTGTCGAGTGTGGGAGCAATGAATAGATAAAGAGGAGGGCTGATGTCTTTTCCTGGAAGGCTTGGGTTAACAATCTCACTTCACTTCCTCAGGGCCCTGAAATAATTGTGGTTTGCCCACGCTAGAAGTCTCACTTTTCGGGGAACGTGGCCACTTTTCTAGGAGGAACTGGACCCATTCGGACCTAAACCAATACTGCAGGCATCGGGGCAGTCTCGCATTTCCTCTGGATGAAATTAAAGGTGAATATTCTCCTGGGACATCACTGCTTCCTTTATACTTTAGGAATGATATAATTTAAAATGTAGAAGCGGAAAACGAGCTTGAATTAATTTCTATTTAATCTTTATCGTAATTTTGCATTTGTGATGTGATTTTCTTACAGACTTGTAAACTCCTGGGAAGAGTTTGATTGGCAGGATTCCCACTGTGAGTGAGTTGGTTGGAAGAATGAAGGCGCCTTTAGCGTTGTCGTGGAAGCAAGGTACACATGGGGGTTCAAGCCAGGCACCACTGGTGACTGGTCAGCTTTAAGATGTGAAATGAGGCTCAGGTCGTGTTTCCTAAATGTGACGAAACACATTTGAGTTTGGAAACGGCCTTGCAATCACACAGAAGACAATGCCCCTACCAAATGTCAGGTGACTCCTGCTCAGTATTCTTTTTCCTGTCTAATGTATTTCCTATCAAAATGAGGCACAAGCTTAAATTAAAATAAAACAAAACAAAAACTTCTTTGTTAAGGGTCAGGAGCCCTGCTTCTTCTGAATCTCCACACCCCTCACGTGGGAGACACCTTCTGCAAGGACAGAGAGGCAAGGCTGAAGGTCGGCCTTCGCTTTACACTTACGCTCTCCACGCCACGTCTTCAATCAAACACGCAGTCGGAACCAGGAACAATCCCAACCAGAAGTATGCGGAGCTCAGAACCATAGTTGCCTGCAAGTAACAGAAGACACAGCCTATTACAGGGTTTCCTTCAAACAGTGGGATGTGGCTTAATCAGCATCCTGCAGCATGGGAGCAGGGGGAAGTATTAAATCCATCAAGAGGAACCAGGAACAGATGAACAGGCTTCTGTCTGGCTCCGCGGGCTCCCACCTCCCTTCTCTCAGTGTTAGTCCTTGTCCCTGCTTTGGAACTTCAAGCTCCGTCTTGAGCAGAATGATGTTCTAATCCTCCTGTCCCCACACAGAGATGTTAGAGCCATCCTACTGTGGGATAAAAGGCTCTCTCAGGCTCCCTTTACTCGTTCTACAGAGGCTCACTTTCCTTGACTCCTTTACGTGGGCTCAGCACCCCAGAGCTGAACCACTGGCACAAAGGTCAGTGGTTCTCTCCATTTGGAAGGGGAAGACATCTATGTCAGAGACCCTGGCTTCAGGGAGCTGAAATCACTTGGGGTCTGTTATGAGTATGCATGGCATTATGGGAGGTTTTATTTGTTAGGTTTGATTTGCATTTTGGCCAGTTTTCTGTCTCCTACTTTCTGACACGGGTCCCAATCTGTAACTCGGGCCATCTTTACAGTCCTGACCCTACTGCCTTAACCTGTGGTTCCCAGGCCAGGTGAGGATTATAGGTGCTCACCACCCACCATGCTGGGCTTGAGAAGACAAGGGAAGAAGGTACAGTGAGCTAGAGATGGAGGCAAGAGAACCAATTCGAGGGCTAGCCTGGTTGTGTGAGATGCTGTGTCAATATCCCCTCCTCCAATGAGCAAGAGCAGCAGCCACACAACAAACCAAGTCAAACACCTCAAGCCAAAAGACAGGTAGAGAGCACAGCTTTCAGTGGATGTCCTTGTTCCCAGCTCGCTAAGCCTGGGAACAGTTTCGGTTGGCAACACAGAGCCTGTAAGGCAGAGAGCTGCAGCTAACTACCAGTAAAGTGAGATACTTGGGACAAGAGCAGAGACCAGGACCAGCTTGTACTTAACAGAAACAGCAGGGACTGGAGAGTCCAGGTACCTTACAGTTTGGTTTTGAGTAAACAAAGGTGAGGAACATGGAGCTGGCTGGCAACTGATAAGGCAGTTTCACGGAGCAGCTGTTGGGCTGAGGAAGCAAAGTTAAAGAATGGCTGGGTCCTTCTGTCCCCTGGGTTTTCTTCCCACTTCATTGACATGTTTTGCTAGAACTTAACATACAGTGGGGTGTGAGTCATAGGGGCAAGGGTTCACAGGGTTGATGTTTACAGGGGAAGGAGAGCAGACAGGCTGGGATTGTCATCTCACTACCTCACAGAAAATGCAGGGGTGGAGGGTCAGGAGGATCCCAGAGCAACTCCCATGGATGCACACTGGTCCCAGCCTGGCACCCCAGCATCAACTCAGGCTGCCTAATTGACTCTCTACCTGCAGGTCCCCTGTCAGAGTAATCTCATGGTGTCCCTAGTGAAGAGCACCCACACAGTCTACCCCACATGATAAGAGCTTTCTTCCTCTGAGCTTCAACCTTATGGCTCTGCTTGTGGCTCTTGGCGTTTATGACAATTGTACTGACCCACAGTGAAGTCTGAGGTGGGGGCAGGGGAAGCACAGCTTGGCTCCTGCCTTTCCCCAAAATTCAGAGTATCAACTTTTCAAAGAGACTTTCAAACCTATTAAAATATGTGAGTATGTTTTCCTATCAATTACCCCTCTCAGAATTCATCCCAAGAAAGGAAAGCACGAGAAAGGAAGTCAAGAGTATTTGTGAGAGCCAGGCAGTGGTGGTGCACGCCTTTAATCCCAGCACTTGGGAGGCAGAGGCAGGCGGATTTCTGAGTTCGAGGCCAGCCTGGTCTACAGAGTGAGTTCCAGGACAGCCAAGGCTAACAGAGAAACCTTGTCTCGAAAAACAAAAACAAAAACAAAAAAAACAAACAAACAAAAAAACAAAACAAAAGAAAAGAGTATTTGTGAGAGCACTATACATGCATAGACATAGAAGGAATGTAATGGCTTCCTGAGATATATTACAGTCTGCAATGACAGAAACATAGGCTTGCTGTATGGACACAGAGATGCCGAATTAATTGAATTAATCTGATAAATTGTTAATTAATCAGATGGCTTTCAAGACCCCTCTGAGGATCCTGTCTTGGGGGTTGTGGAGAAGGCAGCACAACTGGCCCAAGCCTCATGACTAAGCCCAAGGCATTCACTTTTCTCCAGAGGAAACCCAGGAAACATCACCCCTTAATACTTCATCTTAACCATACACATAAGGGTCAGCAGGTATTGATGAGGCTTCTCTCTGCTATCCCTGTTTCTACCTAGAGACCAGACCCAGCAACCAGGATTGTGGGGCAAGTGGATCGTGCCACCAGACAGAAGAGCTGTTAAGGTTGAGCAGGCTCAAACCCTGGGGAATCTCAAAATTGAGAACGGCAGGCATGGAACCACCTCCCTGCCAAACTACCTGATGTGGAACAGGTAACCATGACACCCCACTGAGAGGACTGTGACAATTGGTCATTGTGATGCCTATTCCTGGTTGTCAACTTGACTACATCTGGAATGAACTACAATCCAGAAACGGAGGGCACACCTGTGACCCAGATCTTGAGGCTGGAAGACACAGGTTTCTGACCTGGATGTTGACATGGAGATCTTGAGGCATAGCGACTACAAAAAGTTTAGGTCCAGGCAAGGTAGTACAAGCCTTTAATCCCAGGATACTGAGGCAAGCAGATCTCTGAGTTCAAGGCCAGCCTGGGACAGGTTCCAGATCCAAGTGTGGTGGCACACACCTGTAATCTGGGCCACACCTTCTGCTGGAGGCCTACATGAGGACATTGGAAGAAGGACAACTCACTTTTTGCCTTTTTGCCCTTGCTTGCCAGCACATCTGTTGGAACCTACTTCTTCAGGATTCCAGCTTATAGAGAAGACCAGCTGAAACAGCTAGCCTCGTGGGACTGAGCAACTACTAGATTTTTGGATAGTTTCCACACTACAGGTTACTGCATCTTTTTGTATTAGGTATTATACAAACTGCTAGCCTCTATCAACATGTAACATCCTGCTTTAGTCCTATATGTTTCCTTTTTAATAAACTCTTCAGGCCAGTTGTGCTACCCCACACCTTTAATCCCAGCACACAGGAACAGAGGCAGCTGATCTCTGTGAGTTCAAAGCCAGCCAGGACCATGAGGGGAGAATGAGGACAAAGAAGGAAGTTGCCATGGGGTAGTATGAACCATGAGCATGTGGCCATGAATGGCTAGCCTGATGAAGCAGGAACAGCACAAGCTAAACATATGGCAAGTAATACACTGGCGTTCAGGGCATGAAGGCAGACAAAATAGCTTAGAGTGTTGGTATCTGCCCAACTCCATTGTTTAAAGCTTATTATAATTCTAAAGGTCTCTGTGTCTTTTATTTGGGTAATACCTGGCTAAAGAGTAACTGCTGTATTAATTTCCAACATTGGCTATTAACCACAAAATATTTAAATCACACTACAGGCAACTGAGGCAGGGGCTGGACTGGCTTCCTTGACTGACAGTCTTCAGAGCCCAAGGCTTCACTGTTACTAAGAATGCCCAGGTTTGTCCCTGGTTCGTGAAGGGATTGGATCTGGCTCTACTGTGGAGGTTATGAACAGAGACACCCGCTACACTTATTGAAGAATCCTGCAACAATGATGCTGTGCTTCAAGAAACTTAAAGAGAGTCCACTGGTGCTGAGGGAAAAGAGAAATGTGAACTAGGGTTCCCTCCTTGGAAATCTGAAGCCTCCTCCCAAATGAACAGTGGCTTGAGCAGATTTTCAGCACTACAATTGTTGGTTTTTAAAGCTAGGGGCTATGAATATAACGCATACATAACTGACAAAAGTGTGTCTCAGAAAAGTTGGAAAGATGTGACAAGTGTGGAGAAGGCTATAGTTTACCTGAAGGAAAAGGGATTAAGGCTGTGTGTGGCGGGTGCTGTGCAGTAAGGCTCCCCTGAGGCACTGCATTTAGTTCTCCACAGACCCTTTCTATGAAAGAAACAATTCTCCCAAGTTCCTGTTGCCAGAGAGGAGTCACCCCAATCCCACCCAACTGAGGTGATCCTGCCCTGGATCCCTGCTCCCTACCCTAACTTCAGGAAGACCATCCCTCCATTCTCCCACCTCTTCCCACCTCCACAGAAAAGCTGAGCCCCAGGTTCCAAGTGAACACAGAGATTTCACCTCAGGAGCTTAACTTCTGTTTCCACTAGGAACTCTAGGCACAAGCTTCACATTTTAAGTAAAATAAATTTTGTAGAATGTGGGATGTAATAAAAACAGAAACACAGAAGGGAAGAAGATTTCCACCCTCCTTAACAACACAAGAACAAATTAGAATGTGGGCCGGAAATAGTCTTCAGTTGTGGTCTGTGGAACCCGCTCTATCCTTTTCTTACCCTACTTTTGGAAAGTTATTTTCAGGTCAAAGGCCAAAAACCGCTATCAGCTCTGTTTTTTAGGTCTGCCGCTCCAAACCTTTGATTTCTGTTCATGTACATGTGAAGAGTTAAACAAATTCTCTTCCCTTTCTAATGTGAGTTGATATTGTTCTTTGTTTCTGCTTTTTCAACAGGGTATTACTCTGTAGCCCAGGCTGGCCTTGAACCTCTGCTTCAGTCTCATGCCTCAGTCTTGAGTGCTAGAATTACAGGTGACTGCTTTACAGTGAGCTGTTTTTTGCAAGATGGTGACAGCTCTGTCTGCCCAAGGAAGTGGTTCAGCGAGGTACACCGGTGGGAGCTGTGTGGTCCTCAGGAGGCCTGGCTGATGGGCAGGTGTGCTACGCACACATCGCTGGCCCTGCAGTCTTGGCTCACTCAGGTCAATAATCAGCCTTAACTGGAGTAACTGGAGTGTACATAAAGAAGGACTGGGAAGCACACACTGACTGGTCACAGGACAGGATGGAGAAAAACAATCTGCACTGAGCGCTGTTCTTCCTCTATCCTCAGTCATGTCTTCCCTCCCCCACATAAAGGACTACCTCAGCACAAGGTTCCGTTTAGATTTATAACAAGGGAAGATGACATCTTGATGCAATACCTTGCAGTCTTCTGGACAGACACTCAGAAGCTTTGTGTGAGACAAGAGAACGGCCCCGGAGTATCGTATTTCTTGTGATAACTCAGAAGCTAGCTCCCACGTAACACATCCAAGAAATAGTCCACTGGCACAGCTGGTGTGTGTCTGAACAATAGAGACTTGAACCCATAGTTGCCAGCACAAAAATCTGCCAGCTCAGCCTCCCTGTCACTTGCACCTGAGAGTGGAAGAGATTAAGCCACCATCCCTTTCGATCCTACAAATGCCACAGTGTCATTAAAGACATCTGGCTGGGATGCAGCTGATGTTAGACCCCAAGTCCCAGCCTTAGTACTGCAAATAAATGGAAAATAACACCATATAAAATAGGTTCTTTTTTTCATTTGTTTTAATTTGTTTGGTTTTGTTCTTCGAGGCGGAGTCTCTCCGTGTAGCCCCAGCTGGCCTAGAAATTGGTATATAGACTAGGCTGGCCTTGAGCTCACAGATATCAGCCTTCCTCTGCCTTCTCAGTTCTGGAATTAAAGGCACGAGCCACCACACCAGGCAGTAGATTCCTTTTGACAGTAGACTTTGTTCTACTTTGTTGTTGTTGCTTTGATATACTTTCATATATCAGAGCACCAGCGAGTTTTATCAATAAACCTTATTGCAGCAGAATCGCAGTTAGTGATTCAGGAAGATAGTTACTAAGGGTTTCTACAGACCCAGCAGGAGACAAGGTTGTGCTTTCTAGGGCTTAGAACTTAAATACACTGAAATGCACAAATATTAAACCCCACAGAGTTTTGGTTACTGTCTATGTATGAGTAATGGCTGCTCACACCAAGTTATAAGACACTTCTATTACCCTAGGGGGGCCCTCCTGTGTCTGACCTTTCCAGCCAATTTCTGTTCCACAAAACAATGGTCTTCAAGACTGAACCATGTTGCAGTGTGGATCTGTAACACATACACATTCATATATTCTCTCTCTCTCTCTCTCTCTCTCTCTCTCTCTCTCTCTCTCTCTTTCTCTCTCTCTCTCTCTCCAGTAAACATTGTGTGAGTATATTGAATTCTGTTTCCTCACTCTCCCTCCTGTTGATGGACATCTGGGTTGTTTCCATCTTGGGCCTGTTGTTAAGAATAAGGCCGCTGTGCAGGCCTTTGCACAGTCTTGTTTTATGGACATGTTTCCATTCCTTGCAGGTAAACACCTTGGATTGCTCTGCCACTCAGGAAGCCCATGATTCACCTCACAGAAACTCCAGTGGGCTACCAATGGCTGCACAAGCACAGCAGTGTGAGCACTCCAGTGGCTCCTTCTCATGGTGGCTGGAATTTAGTCACTCCAGTGGCTCCCTGGAACAATGACATCATGCACAGAGCAAGCCTACTCTCCCTACAGTCACTACCCCTGGGGATAAAGAAGAGGAAGCCCCATGAGAGACTGAAGCTGATCTTTTCTGAGTGGGTATGGTAGTTCACGCCTACCGTCAATCCCAACACTCCAGAGGCTGAGGCAGGAGGCCTGCTTTGAGTTATAGGCCAGCCTGAGCTACATATAGAATTCCAGGCTGGGCTGGGATATAGCATAAGACTGTGATTCAAAAAACTAGAAAACAACCAAGCAGACAAACACATAAACAAACAAACAAACACTACAGGAGGAAAAAACCCTGAAGCAAACAAGGCCCCTTTCATCTCCAACACACAACACCGGGTGTTGTTGTTCTGAACTGATGAGAAGACACTGCTCAAACAGGGTGCCAACAGCAATTTTTTTTATTAGATCAACTCTTAAGTCCTGCACATTCTTAACTGTTTTTCTCTTTTCAAATGGTCATGTGAGTCTCCATTTTTCTCTTTATGATCTTGTTTTAGAGAATGGATGAGTGATTTAAGTAAATTCCTGTATTACTTTTATCTGTTTGGTTTCCAGTAAATTCTTTCATAGCCCTTTATATCCTTAGAGATGCCTGAGATACCCAAACCCATGGGCCCTCAAGTTTGTCACATCAAACAGTACAGTCCTACACAGAACCTGTGCGTGTCTTCATAGACAAAGCCCTCTCTGTGACCTTGGTCCTTAATATAAAGGAGACGTGGTAGGAATGAATGTCATGCTGTGTTATTTCAAGATGACTGAAAAGAGAGTGAAATAAATCTGTGTAGATTCAGCAAGGTTCCTTTTATCTCCTGATAGTTCTCATCAATGGTTGGTTGAATCCTCAGGTATGGAATCAGCATAGGAAGATACTGAGATCTGAATTTGTTTGCATGTAGAGAGACAGGGCAAGTTTTACTGTAAGGCACAGGGTGTGGCATCAGGAATTAAGGTGGAGAAACAGCAGCTCCTGACATGCATGGCTCTCCTTCTCAGGTGGAAACAGGGCGAGGCTAAAACTGCACTGGTCAGTTTAAAACATGGAGTCTCTACCTCTACCTTCAGGAATGACGCAGCAAATCAGGCTTGATGCAGGATTCCTGTCAGCTTCATCTCACCTGTTGGCCAACCCCACCAAGCTGTGACTCCTCTGGCAGGGTTACACCCGTGGCTTCCAGAAGCCTGTGGTATCTTGCTAGGGCCCTGTGCATGTGCAGGATATTGTGTTTATTTACAGTCACGGGCAAGCCCTACAGTCCTCATTTCTAGGTTGCTAACAGAAAACTGGAGAGAGGTCTTGTCTCAACACAGCAAGCTTTCCACATTCTTGAAGAAACAAGATGTCTACCAGTCCAAACTCCTGATCTTTGGTCTTTTTTGGTCATGTCTGGATATCAGATCCAACATGAAAGCAAGCACTAATGAAGAGAGAGGGCAGGCAGAGCCTGTGTATCCTCTGAGCCCTGAGGGGAAAGATAAGTCCCACACAGCCTGTTCCTGACCAACTGTATCTGGAAAGTCCAGGGGCTGGGGCTGGGGTTAGCATAGCTGAATCTACTCTTCCTGGCAGAGCTGGAAGAGATGGAACTATTCTCCTTTTGTCCATTCTCCAGAAGCTGAAACACTTCAATAACAGCAACACAGGTTATATACCAGCCACACTCGCCAGGAATGATCTGCCCACCTCTCCTCCCACAGAAAACTGATCAAGCCTTGGCTGGTTGGGTGCCAAAGAAGAGCAGAAAGGGCCAGGGAGCTCAACACATATTTCTGGGGGTGGAGTGGGGGTGGGAGGTGGGAGGGAGTGGGAAACAGAGAGCCTGTGAGTTTTCCTAAGGAGCTGGGATTACAGTTTTTAAGAGCACTGTCTAAGTCCCCTTGGGCTACTGTCACAAATGTCAAAGCGTGTATGAAGAAACAATGGATATTCGTCTCTTTGTAGATTTTTAAGGCCAGAGGTCTCTGAGCTGGGGGAGGAAAGTTCTTAGCAGACACCTGGCTGGTTAATCCATGCCCCTCCTACCATGTGTGGATCACTTCTATTGCGTGTCTGCTCAGAGAACAAGTCCCGAGAAGCCCTGGCTGCCCCTCTTATGATGGCGCAAGCTACCAGAGAGACCCACTTCATGATTAATTGAATTTATCAGCCTATGATACCATCTCTTACTCCTGCCACAGTGGAAGTGACCACTGCCACAGCTGAATTTGGGAAGTGCCATGAACATTCAAGCCACACTAAACAGGAACAAACGGTCACCAACCTCAGCTCTGCCATTTATTTCTTTCTCTGAAAAATGAAGAAAATATCGATTCTTCCAGAGGAGTGGTCACCAGAGGTTCAAGTGAGGTGGTAAATGATTTTGCACCATGGCAACCTGCTATCAGTCCTCCCGGATCTCTTCGGACTGCTCACTCGAACCACAAGCCTTTCCCCCCAACATCCTGGGGTGGTCAAGATGAACCTGAATCAAGTTTGAGAATTAACGGGCTTCAGAAGATTCTGATCTGCTGTGGTGTGTGACGTCAAGTCACTGCGATTCTCGGGTGGGTGGACCCATGGAGTTGTGTGGGCTACCGAGTTCCTAACCTATGTCACCCAGTGAGTGGTTCGCTGGTGACAGGGAGCAGTGTGGACAGTAACGGTGACACAAACGGCAATCTCAGAGCTCTCTCTAGCAAGGATCAGCAACGCTCATGAGTGCTGCTGTCCACCAACATCCTGGTTTTAATCAACTAAGGCAAACCTCTTGCTACACCATGCCAGACACTACTTATCTCTGAAGACACTGCCAAGCACACACTCAGGCACTGCCCCTTGATGAAGGATGTTAGCTACTAGCAAGAAAAGGGGGGAGAAAATGGGATAGAATTGCTCATGAAAATGTCTCCCCAACCCCCCACCCCACCCCCACTCGCCGACAGACGGCGCCTCCTGGATTTCCAGCACAGGAAGGAGGAAATGCTGAGTGCAAACTATTCCAGAGCCTCAGCTGGGGCTGAGGACAGGAATTCCATAGATTTCAGAGCTGGGAACACCAGGCTTCCTGACAGACAGGAGCCAAGCTGAAGACAGATCGTGCTCACCTCTGATGCGGACAGATTCTGATCCTGCCTGGAGCGCTGGAGGTCCAGGTGTTGAGGATGAGCTGTGATAGGTGGCCTAACAGAAATGATGCTGGGACGGACCCCCTCCCAGCCTCTACTTTTCTAGCTGGAATGAATAAAGACGCCAGTAGAAAGCATGTGATTTATGGCACGGTCATTTGTACAAACACTCTAAATATGTTTTACCCCACTGAAAAGCCTCTATCATTCAGTCTTAACTACAGGTTTAGGAAACAGATGATTTCATATCATGGCCACCATTTTACCTAACACTGGGGGCTTAAGATAATCGGCCCCTTTGAGAATCTGTGCCACAAGATCAATGACTGGCCTCCTAGGCATGTGCCACTGTTTTCCACTATTGGAGGCATCCATCCCTGTGGCAAGGTCAAGGTCCGTAGGACTCAAAGCCAGGAATGAGTATCAGGATTTGAAAAGAGCTTGAACCTTAGGTGGCTTGCCAGCTGCCATAGGAGACACATGGTGGCCATTAGCAGGAGAAACGTAAGCTCGGGTGGATGTGGAAGGATCTTAAATCCATCCCGCAGTCAGCCCAAGACTCAGGCTTTTCTTGGTGGATGCTGTGGATCAAGGTTGTTTCTCTTTCCATCCGGTGGTATTTCTTGCTCTGGTTCTTATTCAATATCTCAGAGATATGCTCTAGGAGTGGGGTGCTTAAGAGGAGATGGACCCTTGGAGACAAGGCCACTAGGCTCTCACTAGCAGTGAGAGGAAGGTACTGTGGGAGTTGTAGTGTGAGTCTCAGAAGCTGAGTGTAGAGTGGGGAACCAGGCCTCCAGGTTCAGCATCACGTGGGGAGAAACCCATGTCTCTGACCTCAGAAGCACCAGTGGTCTGGCCAGTTAGCTTCTTGGTGATATAGCTCCTCTCCCTCAAACCAAGACAGCACAGTGCCTGCCTCACAGGGCCAAAGTGCCTAGCATATATCTCCTGTGTTCTCACTGCCATGGATTCCATCTCCCCAGAACCCAAGAAGCCCTGGGGCTAGGCCTTCGAAAATAAGTACCTATGTCTTGTTTCCTCCAATTCTGCAGTGTTCCTCCCCTCCCGAGTGTCTGCACGCTGCGGCGTGCTAATCTTGAGACAGCTCCGCCTGTAAAATGACTTCTCTGGGGCAAATGAGCTCAGTGGCTGGCTCAGGTACCTGGTGTGTGAGCCCCTGCCAGCTGGCTGTCATCCACCCCTCAGCTGCCTGCCCAGAGCAGAACAATCCAGGGACCCCTCAATGAGACATTTTCTCCAGTGTTTTCTTAAGCCCTGACAACTGCAACTGAAATTTAGCAGCAGCCTGCAGCCCCCTTGGGATTCCTTCTGTCTCCCTCTCTCCCCTCCCCCCTCTCTCTGTCTCTGTCTCTCTCTCTCTCTCCCTCCCTCCCTCCCTCCCTCCCTCCTTTCCTTTTTAGTGAAAATTTTTCTCTGGAAGAAGAGTGCTGGTAAAGAATTTATGATTATGGATGAAGACTGGAAAATCTCTACCATCCTGAGGACTAGATTAAGAACCTAAACCAGAACGTCCTGCTTTTTGAAAAAATTAATTAATTAATTATGTGTGTGGTGTGCATGCCATAACGCAGACAGAGGTATTAAGACCCCTTGGAGGGGACGGTTAGTTCTCTCCCAATACTGTGTGTGTTCTGAGGATCAAGATGAGGCTGTCAGTCTTGGTGGCAAGTACCTTTATCCCGCAGCCACCTCTCCAGCCAGCTTTCTGCTCTTCAAGTTCATTTATTTCCATCATGAAAGTCCATTTCACAGTGACAGTCAGACTTGCCTCCTGACAACAGTATTTGAAGGCTTGTGATGTGCCACCCTCTTGTTACACGAGAGAGACACATATACCTTCCTCGTGGCTTTATTGGAGACTGCAACCTAGCACACATTTGATAGACCCTGGTGTACATTAGTCATCTGTCACATACCCATCTTATTGGGTGCTCAGGACTTGCCAGTACATCCTGTAAAACCTCCTAACAGGGACATCATAAATAATAGGCCTGTGCATTGTCTATAACCAACCCTCACTTCCCCCTTCTTATGTCTCCATCAGTGAGATCACTGGCCTGGTCACTAGGTCTTAGCTTCAGCCTTTATTCTTCCATCAAACATGTTTCCTGGATTCTCCCACACATATTAAAGTCCCCCGGAAACCCCACAAGGGAGACACTAATAGCTCCTGTTTCAGAGAGAAGCAACTGAGGCTCAGCAGTGGAGTTGCTTGTCTAAGGTCACGGGGCTGAGTTAGGATGTGGATGCAGACATGTGGGGTGCTAGAGCTAACTTCAGAGCCCTGTCCTCACAGACAGCAGCCACACTGTGCTCTCATGAGCCAGTGTGCTCTCTGAGGCTGGGATTTTCATAGCTCTGACTTAATGAACTGCAAACTTTCAAACAGTACAACTTAGCTTCCACTCTCCAGAAATCCCAGCCCACGTTACAGGTATGCATAAGTTCTGTCGTCCCTGCAACATAGCCTCTTAATATGGTGGTTGTAGGAGCTGGACCATTTCTGGAGGCTGTTCTGGCAGTAGTAGTTACTGAGCAGACAGCTGTGTGTCTACTCTGAACAGCAGAACCGCTGGCTCCTGCTCAGGGCTGCTGGCTGGACGGGCTGCAGAGTGTGACTGGTTTTCATGGCTCGCTACTAAAGCTCATGACTATGAAGAAAATGACATCTTACTATTCAAACCTCCCCCAGACGGAGTCCACAGGTACTGAAATACCATTTTTATGAAAGAACAGTAATTGGACAAGAAGAACATGCCTCGGGTCAACAGTCTTGGTTGCTCAGACACAATTATAGTGGAGACATTGGGATTCTGCTAAGGGTCTCTCCAGAGACTACAACAGCCACACAGGCATGGAGGTCTGTCTCGGATGGCCTGGAGGCCAAGTTCTTGCTCCTCTCAGTGTAGCAAGCTGTACTACAGCAGCTTTTATATGGCCCTTTCTGCAGATTCATATGTGTGTGTGACTGTGCACATGCATACACGCATGCATGTATGTATACACACACACACACACACACACACACACACACACACACACACACACACACATTGCCAGGAAGAATACTTATAATCTCTATATACGTAAAATTTCAAATCTCTGCAAAGGGACTGAAGAGATGGCTCAGCTGTTAAGAGCACTGACTACTCTTCTAGAGGTCCTGAGTTCAATTCCCAGAAACCACATGGTGGCTCACAAATCTCTGCAAAGTAATATTATAGGTTGTATTTCCCTAGGTTTGTGCATACAGAATATATGAGCACAGTAAACAGTGGACAAAGATCATTTCTGTCTTTGAGAGGGTGAGGATGTTGGGCTAGGCACGGGCTACATCAGCAAATGTGGCTAGGATTGTAGTCAGCTTTCCACAGATTTACATAAGTGTATGCTCAGTGTTTGAATATACAGTGCACTTTATTCCGCAGCTTTTGTCTTTCTGTGTATAATTTGTCACAATTTGAGTAAATCTCATTCTTGCACCTCAGTGGTTGGCCCAGGGTGCTGAGGTCCAGCATGAAAGATGGTTTCTGTTGGTTTGTCTGGTTCTGTTTTGTTGTGATGCTTAAAGTTGAAATCCAGATTCTGGAAGAATCCAGGTTTGGTGCAGACTACACAAGTGCTCTCCCCTTGAGCCACACCCAAGACCTTGAACTGCTAAGCTCAAGAGATGGCCCATGGCCACAGACAAATCCCGCTGAGCGGGGACTGCTGCCAGGACTCAGGAAGGCCGAGGAATAAAGCAGGTCCTGGTCAGTGTCAGGGAGCAAGGTCCTACTAGGACACAGTCACACAGTCTAGACAAGAGAACTTTGGATGGGGTTCACTTTGAACAGAGAATATGTTTGGGGTACCAGTTACAAGAGACACCTGAGTAAGGGTAGGATCTGTGTCAAAGAGGAGGCTCTTCAGCAGCTGGGCATGAGCTGGAGTTAGGGCAAACAGGAACGTGTCAGAGGGACGGAGTGGAACCCAAAGGGGCATGGGCTAGGTGGGGGGTGGGGGTGGGGGACGTGGGGATGGTGAAGAGGCTCAGAAACTGTTCGTTAGAGGGAAGTCAGGAGGTCCTGGTTCTGAAGAGAACCGGGAAAAGCAGGTATAGAATTTTTAGAGAAGATGAACACACTGAGGCTGTGTAGGGTATCCATGAGAATGAGAAATGACCCCACTAGCCACGATGTGTGAGGGAAGGACCTACTCCTGAAGACCCCCCCCCCAATGGATGCCTGAAGCCCACACAGGTGCTTTGGGGAGATTGCAAGAAACCAAAAGGCAAGTCTTTTAATGCCAGAAAAAGAGCGATAAGGGTGTGATAGTGAGAGCAGTCTGAGTCTGTTCCTGGACTGTAAAGAGGAGAATGAGAACTGGGAAGGCTGAGGCAATGCAGGCCAGAGGTCACTGGGAGCCTAGGAGTCAGCTTTAAGATACTGGAGAAGACTGGGTTATGGAGGAGGGGCCTTCCTAGGGATAGGGAGGAAGCTGAGAAGAGGGAAAGTCATAGGCAGGGAGGAGGTCTGAGGATTAACCACACATGCTAATAGATGAATGGCCCACATAGGAAAATCTCTAGGGATGCAGCAACAGTGAGAAGGGAGAGTGAAAATCAGTGTTTTGTGGAGGGTAAGCCCGCAAGTGGGAGAGAGCTGGTCCAAGAGCTGCTTCAGGAGATGAGGTTGCACTCCTCATCTCATTGCTCTGTGGGTCTGAAGAGAGATTTGCTGGAGTATTCACCATTAAAAGTCAATTGCAGGTAAGTAGCAAAGGACAACAGAAAGTCCAAGAAGCAAGCAGGTCTATAGTTTGGATGCTTTCAAAAGAAAACACGGTTGTCGCTGAGATCCTGTTAGTTACGGTGGACCGTACCACTGGAGGCTCGCAAAGGAAAGGAAAACTCAGGAGTGGGGGATACATTTAAATCCAGTGGGGCCTCTGGAGTGAATTACAGACATACTTTCTTCTAACTTGACTCGGGTTGACTTCTCATCAGGAAATGTGTGTCCCTTCTAGCTCCTTTGCCCAGCGCTGTGACTCAAGCCGTCTCTCAGCTGGTTCTACTGCGACATGGAGAGCCGCTAGGCCAGTTGAGGTTCCCGGCACAGGCAATCCATTCCTGTCCACACCTTCGCTCCCATTACAAGGGTGACTCCGGCCAAACATAGACACATGTATGTTTAGGCGTGAAAGTTAACGCCAGTCAGTAATATGAACTACTACACATATGCAAAGAAGTTAATTTATAGTTACTACGGGATCCATAACTTTACAATTTCCTGGCTTTGGTCTGTACAGGTTTTCAGACTCAACATGCTATTCGCTTTCTCTCCGAGGCAGCGCTCTGTCTCCGGGCTGCTATTCCCCACTGTATTAGCCTGCCTGTTTCCAAGTGGAATATCGTGTTCTGAAAGTTTGCTCACTTCCTCTCATCTCTCTCAGCCCATCTGTATGTTTTCCGTCTAACCCCCAGGGGCTTCACCTTCTCTGGCTCCGTAAATTTAATTAATGTACTTTTGACTTTCTCCACCAGGTCACTCTTGAAAATTTACATGAAACAGACCTACTTTTCCTCATCACAGCCTAATGGAAACACATTTGCAACATTTCCCTCTGCAATCTATTTCAATTTATCTTTTCCATATATCTTCCCTCATTTCAAAAGCCTCAAATACAATCAAGCGAGAGCACTGTGCAGTGACCCTTCTGTGGAGAGCCTGCGGTCTGTGGCATTTCCCCATCTTGAAGCTGAGTTAAAATGTAAGTCACACTTACCTTCATATGCTCTTCATAATCCCCCAGACCCTTCTATGTCTGTGCTCTCCCATTCAACGATGTCTTAGGCTTTTTATAAGAGGCTCCCCTATTTCTCTGCTAATTTTGGAAACTTAATGTTTTCAGGGAACGATAAAAGAAATACAGATAGTATTTTCCTGCAGTTTTCAAAACCAGAACCAATGGGCTTACTTTAAGTTGCTGAAAAAAAAAAAAAAAAAAAAAAAAAAAAAAAAAAAAAAAAAAAGGCATCCAGGTGGGTTGAACAAATGAGACTGAGACAGAGGATCAGAAGTTCAAGGATATCCTCTACTACACAGCAAGTTAGTGGCCACCCTGGGCTACATGAGACCCAGGCAAGAAACCAGCTCCTGGGAATGTCACTGTGCTGCAATCAGGAAAACAAGTGGTTGAGAGTCAGAGATGTGGCGAGTTGATTGCCAAGGTGTCCTTTGTTTTCTCTCAGGCTTTGTTTACGATGCTCCCAAGGGCACACAGTACCAAGTCAACATATAATTTTATATTGACTTTAAGCTGTTTTTCATTTAAAATGTCTTAATGATCTATTGTCCATTATACTGCTATCCTTATAAGCAACTTGATTTCTCCTTTGCAGAAACATCCCCCCCCCACACACACATTTACTCTAGAAAAAGACATATCAACTACACTTGTAGAAAACGACCCTGACATCACACTAACCCGAGCATCCCGGCTGGATATGCACCTCATTGCTGTTCTTTCTACCAAGACTTCAGAGCTCTAGAAATAAATCAGCAATGAAAGCCACTGTGGGGAGAAATCGGAAGATGTTTTCTGAAATTTATTTCTCTAAGAATCTTTATTTAAATACATGGCAAGCAGTCTGGTTTTTAAAGTTACAGCTATATTTTGAAATATAGTTGCCAAATATATTTGGGTTGCTACGAGGAGTATGGAGTCTAGGTTCCCTAAGTCTGCAGTATGCTGCTGGGGTGGGTGCGGTGATGGAACAATTGCCTAGCATGGAAGAAAGGTCGTGGGATCCATCCCCCAACACAGCAGTACATAAATAAGTGAATAAACATTTAAAAAAACTTAAAGAATAAAAATAAATATGAAAAAGGTCCAGGTGTGGTGGTACACAGTGCTTGTGCAGTAGAGACAAAATGATCAGGGGTTCAAGGGCAGCCTGGGCTATACTGAATATTCAAGGGTAGCCTGGGCTACATGGGCCTGTCTCAGGGAGAAAAAAACAAAACCAAAAACAAAACTCGAGTGGACACATGGAAACATAACAGCAACCATGGAACCTCTGGTCAGCTGCCTGCTGAACATACTTTAATCTGCAAGTGAAGCACTGATCAGAGCAGCCCAGTCCTGTCTAACCTTCCCCATTAAAGCTTGGCAAACTTCTGCTACTGGGGCGGACAAGGCCATGAGTGGAACCACTAGATAAAGAAACTCAGGCTATCAAGGAAGAAATGGATGGGGAAGCTTGGGTTCAGCTTAGTGCTGTGAACTCTTCCTAACAATCTCCATGGAAACTAGAGGACGTTCCTTGTGCCAATTCAGACTGAGTTGGAATTTGTGTGGCTGGGAACTTTCCTCCTCTCTATTCAGTTTGTCTTGAAAACACTGCCTTCTTAGTGTCCTTCAGCTGAAGAGCACCAGGGAACACTTATTTTGAGCCCATGGTCTTATCCTACCAAGGGTTGCTTCCTCAGAATTTTCATCGAAGCTTCGACAGGGCCTGTGTGCTTTTCGGCAATGAATTACTTCCACAGATGCTATGGCCTACAGCCTTCCCAAATCCTCCCCAATAATTTCCAACATCTGCCCTGTGTTCAGTGCTGGCCAATATGGGACTCAGCCAGGACTGACTGTCAGAAAAGCAAGCATGCTCACAGGGCCTCCGCCGGACCCATTTTCAGCTGAACAAGCTCACCTCTGGTTTAAAGCATTGTCACATGGGGGGTGGGGGGAGGAGGGGGGGGAAGACACCTGCTTAGAACTCTTCCAGGGCAAAAGTGCCCAGAGCAGCTTGTGTGTTGGAGCTAATAGAATTTCAGGTTCTAGAACTGGTTTTGTGTACCATGCACTCCAGATTTCTAGGACAATGGCATCATACATTTCTATTTTTTTTTTGGCAGATAATGACATACTCAAGTGTGTACCTAACAAGAGCTGGAGTTTTTAGTGTATTCTTATGAACTTCCTAGAATGTCATTAGGGCATTTATAGTACATCCCTAATCATTCAGGGCCCCACTCCTGGGGCTAACACCATGGCCTGGACTCTAGCTGTGCTGAGCCATTTGAATTTCTTAAGATCCCCTCCCCCAACCCACAGCCTGTTCTTTCCATCCTGTTCTCTAGGTTGACAGTGGTCCATTCCATATTTGTGAAAATGCCTTATTCAACATACATGTTTCCTCCCTCTAAGGTGAAATTCTATAGCTACCATTTGTAGTATAAAGAAACCATGTTGGGGGCTGGACAGATGACTTAAACATGAAGTGCACCTCTTGTTCTTGCAGAGGACCCAGGTTTAAGTTTTAGCATTCATATGGTGGTTTACAACTACCCATAACACCAGTTCCAACACCCTTCCCTGACCTCTCTGGGTACCAGGTATGCATTATGCATGTCATGTACATGCATACATACAGTCAGAATATATATATGAAAATATATGAAAAGAAATGTGTCAAGGACCATGCTAATCATATACCCCCCTCCACCAGCATATACTCAGATGACCCCATGAAAATAGATGTCCTCTACCAATGGATGAGGACAATTTGGTTCAGAGAGGTCAAAATTATCTTATAGTCACAATGCTGGCCAGAGCTAAGAAATATCACCACCCTTGGGTTTAAGCTCAACAGCTCCACAGAGTCTGTTTTTACCATTGGGCCCTGAGATTTTACAATACTTATAAGAAACAAAAATGTTTTATTTTCAAGATAGTGTCTTAAGTCAGCTTAGGTCCAACTACAGATGCACAGGAGACTCTGGACTCCCCTTGTTACCATAACTACTTCCATCCAAACTATACATGCTTGCCTAACCGTCTGTACATATGACAAAGTTCATGTGCTTGAAAAGATTTAAAGATGATGTAAAACATAGACTACTGAACAGAATGGTGCACACTTTGAATCCCAGCGCACAGGAGGTAAAGGCAGGAGGACATTGGTGAGTTCAAGGCAGGAAGGAGGTAAAGGCAGGAGGACATTGGTGAGTTCAAGGTGGGTTTGATGTACACAGTGAGGTTTGTCTCAGCAACAATAGCAGCAGCAGCAGCAGCAGCAGCAGCAGCAACAACAACAACCCAGACAACCCAATAGAACAAAACAAGTAAACAACACTGTTACAAAATCTATAGACGCATGCATAGTCTTTATTGAAGAACGGATGTAGTAGCAGATCTCCTGTAACAATGTAACTCCTGGGTAGGCACTCAGCCAATGAGCAAAAGGAGGAAGGAACCAGTATAATTCTGAAGGATTATAAAAAAATCTTCTCTGCATTTGATTGGCATGCCCACCATTTCTCTACGCTAGAACTCAGTATAGCAAGTTGTCTTTTAAGCTCTGAGTCTTTAGTGCTCATTATTACAAAGTGGGGCACCCTTATTCCTCACAATATTTGATGTCATGTTTACTTGCTGATTTATTTCTTCTATGTGACACCACCCTAACTGGAGGCTAGCATCCCTGTGTCCTTAGAAGCTAGCACCAGTTAATGGAGGTACTAATGACAATGGGGGGGGGGGGGGTTGGATTTTGTCTAGGGAGGCTATTCATATGTATAGACCTTCCAGGTGGTCTCCTTTGCTGGGGTTTAAGCACCTGGAAAGGTCACTAGGGTCAACACTTGAGCTGAGAATCTTTGTTCAGATTCTCAGCTTGGCATCAGAAGAAGCTTCCTCTGCTGGCTTCCAGCGGGTCAGAGTCAGGTTCAATGCCTGCCCATGGTCTGTTTTGAGCTGATGAACCAGAAACCTATGATGGTCTGACAGTGTGCTCCCAATTAGCCAGAGGCCCCAGCCTCTGCAGATAACCTATGATACCTGCAGTCAGGTCCCTTGACAGAACCAGAGATAGAAAATTTAGGTGACATAAGGATGGCCAGGATGGTCCAACTTTGAACTCTGCTATTCTACCCCTTGGCAACATTGTGTCTTATTACAAGAAAGACCTCAGTGAGGAGAAAAATCTAGGAACCTGACTGTGAGCCACCAAGCTGGCCTGCTGGGAACCTGGGGGAGGAGCTTAAGCAGATACTGTGCAGGACAGTGTGAGGAGACCTTGCAGAACTCCCAACTAGGGACCAAACCTTGGAAGCCAGCACAAAAAGACAGAAAGTGAATTGGGGGATATTAACTAGGGTTTCTTTCAGGTCCTAAACTCATAGCTGACTTCCCCAGCAGGCTTTGAGCAATCAAAACACCCAAAACAAATCCCATATGCATACCTAATTGAATAATCCAGATTCTGTTTGCTTGGGTTTTCCGATGCATCAAAACAGTTCCTTTATATGCTTACCTTGGCTCCTCTGAGGTTTTAATTAAGCCTCCCAAGGCTTACAAGTATATTAAAATTAGTGGAAAGAAAACCTGCAGCCTTTGATGCCAAGGACCACAAGGTGCAAGTATCCTGGCTTGATCTCTCACTTGCCGATGCTCAGGGGAATCTAAAGAGAAATATTTCTGTTTATTTTCCTTTTCAGGGAGGGGACATCAATGATCCCAGTGATGAAAAGATCTCTCTCTTTCTCTTTGTGCGAAGCTGCAACAAAACAGGCTCAGGGAATCTGGAGTTCCATCTCAGGCTGGCCGAACCGATACACTCCAACACTGCTTTTCCCTACCTTAGTGGGAATCAAGGCCTCAGGCCTGTGGGTCCATTTATTACAGTTCCCGTTCTCAACTCTGAATTTCTTACCAACTATCTCTACCTTTGGCCACGAACTTCAAGATTCTTCTCTGATTTCAGGCCATAGCAGTTTGACTTCAGTTAGGCTCAGGTATTGTGAAAAAGCTTGTTCAGTTTTCTTTCCCATCCTTGGCAGCATGAGGAACACTGCTGGCTGAGCTGCCTGGTCACCTAGCATGCTTCACAAACACGGCTCTGTGCCCCGCTATAGAGAAGTTGGGACAACACTAAGACCACTGTGTGTGTGTGTGTGTGTGTGTGTGTGTGTGTGTGTGAGAGAGAGAGAGAGAGAGAGAGAGAGAGAGAGAGAGAGAGAGAGAGACAACTGCTTCTCTGGCATCTTATATTCTATTTTAAAAGATCATACACACACATTCTACACAACTATACAGCACTGGACAAACACATGATGATGGGCCAGGTGCTGTGTTTGCTTCTTGCTGGGAGACAAATTCAATGTGCATCATAAATGGCAGGATTTGGACCATGAAGAAAGATTGGGTTCTGATATTAAAAAGCAGCAAAGAAATAGAGAGTATTCAGGTGGAGGACCAGTGACAGGGAAGGCATGCTGTGATTATGGAGGACTGGGATTTGGCTCCTTCACACAGGTAGACAGAAGGAAGAAGGAAGGTCACTGGAATTGGACTTAAAGGCTACTGAATAAGCCTAGAGGCTCAGATTCTGTCTGTTCAGTAATGACTACTCATCAATTATCCAGTAATTATCAATGAACTCTCAAGTAACAAGTTAATGATTAAGTAACGATATTAAGTAACAATAAGTAACGAGCAAGCATAGAGCCTTCCTTCTTTGTTCATTGAGAAATGCTTTTGAGCCTGCGTTCTGTGAGGTAGCTGGGCACACGGTGAGGAAACCCCATGTCTCAAGGTGTTTCAAGATGTGGAATGAGGGGAATGGAGCATGAGATGAAGAGGTTGACTGATGTTCTAGTCTTGAATGGTAAAATGAAGGAAAATACTTTGGTGCCATAACCAGGAATAAAGAGAATGCTCAGGCCTTCTCTTAGGAAATAGCATTTGAAAGCAACTCCCAAAATGATGTGAGAGTATGGGGGGAGGGTCTGAAAAAGCACTGTGAGCAAAGCTCCCGAGTGGGAAGGACTTTGGGGAATGTGAGGAGCCAGGTGACCAATGTGGACAGACTGTGTCACACTCACCACGAAGCTTCTGAGGTGACAGAGCTGGATCCAGCTGTTTGTATGCAATAGATTTTGGTTATAAACCTAATTGGAAATCAGTGAATGGTTTGAACAAGGAGAGGTGTATAATCAGATCCATATTGTTAAAAGAATATTCTGGGTGCACTGCGGAACCAGAACAGGAGGAATAAGACCAGGAACAGAGAATCACGTTAGGGGTAACATCATGGGGGCTTGTGGGAGGAGAAAGCAGTGCTGGTGAGGACAAATGGGCAGGCTGGCAAGAAGTTTTTTAGGAGAAGAGTGGACAGGACTTAGGAATAAGCTTAGGTACAGCATGAGGGAAAGGGCAGTAACAAGAAGTTGGGAGACCAGGATAGACCAAAACAGGAAAGCCAATTGAGTTATACTTGCTCATGAGAGGAAGCAAGGGCTATCGTGGAGGGGAGAGACTGAGGCAAAACTCTATGAATTAATCGCTCTGGAGGTGGGGAAGAGACTGGGTAGGGCTAGGGGCTGGAGGTGGACCAGAGCAGGGGAGAGCTGACATCAAGTGGTGCTGAGACAGGACAGACAAAGGCAGGAGGTGCTTCCCCAAGGCTAAAAGGATGCTCATGATTGGTGAGAGAAGAGGCTGAGTGGAGACGATTTAGTCCAGCATTAGAGCGTGAGGACGTGAGGACACTGGTGGGCGGGAGCACGTTGGCTAGCTCTTTCAATGAGCATACGGAAGCAATAGAGCACGGTGGCACAGAGATAGGGAAGAAGGGGCCAGGGTGTCTGGGAAGCTCCTATGGAGGAGGAGAAGGTGGAGCAAGCAGAGAAGGAGCCAGGGTGGGGGAGGAGAGAGGGAGGGAGAGAGGGAGGAAGACAGGGAAGAATGGAGGAGAAAGAGAGATATCTTGGATTAGGTAAAATTCTTAATCTGCTCTGGGGCTGAGCTGGGGCAGAAAGATCTGTTGGGTTGTATTTACATAACAGTGTGGCCAAACAGACTGACTTTTCTCCCTGAATAATTCTGGAAGTCTGGATTGCTTCTTGCTGCTACCAAGTACCCAGGTCCTTTCAGTCCTGGCATACCTACCTCCACATTCACTGATGGCTTTCTTTCCTTTCTCTTGGTTATTTGCTATAATAGTTTGCACCATATCCAACACTGAAGAAGAGAGAGAAGGCAGCCCACCCAGTCCCATTTTTGTGCTAGAAGCTACAACCTATTTCTCTAGTGCTGACCCGACAATTCACAGGCTGGGAAGGAAATCATCTCTTCAGTGGCCTCAGTAGAAAGGGGTAGATCTGACAGAGGTTTTAGTCACAGCCAGGGTGAGAGTTCAGCAAAGGCTTAGTCCCTGGAGTAGGAAGATGCTATTGACATACAGTGGAACTTTGAGAAAATTAAACCCATGCCTTTGGGGGTAAGCTTTTGAAAAACGATAGCAGGATCCTGGCCTCTTGGTTGGTCTTTTGCTCTCTGTAGGAGGAGAGCGACTCTGTTTCATTATGAGCTAGTACCTGGATAGCACTCCTCACCCCCCCCCCCCCCAATGCTATAACTGATGATGAGCTGGAACCACCAAATCTGTCAGTCAAAATAAGCCTTTCCTCTTGTAAGTTGATCACCTCAGTGATTAGTTACAGGACATAAAGCTGTTTGAGTCAGCCATATGGGTGCAGACTGTACGGTGGGGAAGAGACCGATACCCCTTGATGCGAAGCAACCATGAAGTTCCCAAGCAAAGATGGATCTCACAGAGGAATCTGGAGAAAGAAAGGCACGAACCTGCAGGTGTACGAGGCTGGCTGGCCACCAGCCAGATGAGGTAGTTCATTGCTGGGAAGGAACCAGGCTGAGAGGGAGGGGGTTGGTAACCTTGAGAAACAGCGACAGAGACAGGCAATCACTGGGGGCAGTCCACAAGGAGGGGTCTTAGAGCAACACTGTACAGGAGAAATGGCTCCGAGGTCAACATGTGCATGGCTCTTGCAGAGGACCTGAGTTCAGTCCCTAGAGCCATGTCAGGCTTCTTGCAGCTGCCTGTAACTCCAGCTCCAGGGGATCTGATGCCTCTGACTTTCCTAGTCACCTGCACACATGTGGCGGATACTCACACATATATGCAAACAAATGTACTTAAGCAATAAAAATTAAAGTGTATATATTCCATGGAATAGTTCAGGACCAATGATATCACCTCTGAGACGCCGAGTAAGAAGAGAGACCTGAGGAAAAAGCCCATCTGGGATCGTACAACAAAAGCTAATAAATGATTTTTCTGTGCTTTTTCAGTGATGGAAAGGGGCTACTGAAACAGTTGAAAAGATTCCTCTATCTACTGTTCCAAAGGGAAGCTTTAAACACACACGCTAGGGCCTCTTTCTTCCCCTACAGCAGCCATGGCCCCAGTCACAGGCTTCCAGAAGGTGTCAAGGAGGCCACCCCTCCTACTCGAATGCCTCCGCTTGAGGGAAGATTGGGGCTGGAGGACTCACTCACTGTTTTCTCTGGGGTTTGAAACCATCACATTTCCATCCAGAGGAAATAGTCTGGGATGTTTATTTTTTCAAACCTCATGAATATTAAAAGTGCTGTAACTGAAGCCAAAACATAAGAAAAATGAATGCAGCCGTATCGAGTGTGGGTGTTCCGCTTTCAAAGCTGTCTCCGTCAGTGTCAAATGTTTGAAGCAAAAGAAGATAGATGGTATAAACACCGGGTAAAAGCCAGCCCCGCTTTGGAGATGAAGCCAGATCAGTTTGACTAAGGCTCCTCCCTCAGTACAGCCCTAGGAAGGGAGGCCCGCCAAGAAGGAGCAGGGTTGTTGTTTGAGGAGAGCCAGAACACATCTACTGAAAATTCAAAGTGCCAATTCTGTTTGAAAGGTTCAGAGTTATTCGGCCTGGATATCCCATGGACCTCTGAGGATTTACATATCTTTAACATAATGTGAAGACCAAGTAACCAGTGAGCAGCTTAGATAAGACCTTATGAATATTCACACTTTTAAATCTCAACGCTATAACACACATCCTTTTCAAACTCTGCTAGTTCAACAGTGGCCCCAGGACTGGAAGAAATATGACAATAAATAAATAAATAAATAAATAAATAAATAAATAAATAGTTCTGAATGGGATGCTAATGTAGATAGCAATCAGGCTACTCTGGATTTGAAAATTATTCAGAATTGTTCAAATTCACTCTTGCGGGGTGTGTGTCTTTATGTGTGTATGTATGTGTGCAAGTGCACTGCGTCTGTGTGTATGTATTCTCACATGTGTGGGCACATGTTTATTCAGAGGTTGAGAAGGGAGGGGTATCTTCTTAAGTTGTTCTTCACTGTATTTACTGAGACAGGGTCACTTGCTAAGGCCTGGGCTTACTGCCTCAGCTGGTCAGATAGCCAGCTTGCCTTACAGATGCCCTGTCCCAGCCTCCTGAGTGCTGACCTCTCAGACACGCCTCCATGCCTTCCTAGCTTGTGGCTATGGTGATCTGAATGCCGGTCCTCAACTCCCACGTGCACACCAACCATCAAACCGTCTCCTCAACCCTTAATTTTACCTTTTAAGATGAAACCAAACATAAAAAGGCACTACTGAAATGAGGGCATCATCAACTTGTTTGAGAAAAGAGACAAAATGCAGAATTTAGCATCCTTTATCCGGGAAGACATATTTAAGATCTTTTTTTTTTCTTCATATTTTAGAATTGATTTTTCGGAACATCTGTAATTCAAAAATTTAAATTCAGAAATGCTCTAAAACCAAAGACTTCCATAAACAGCTTTAGATTTTTGGATTAGGGGTGTCTGGTCAGTACAGACTTTTAATTTTTCCCTTGGTGCTGTGGCATAAACTTGGGCCTGCCATGTGCTAAGAATGCACTCTCCCACTGTTTCCCAGTGTGCTGAAGTGATATGATAGTCCCAGCCTCCAGTGGTGGAGACAGCAGTACTGGGCTATTATTATCCATGCACTCAGATCAGCACAAATCATGCCCCGTGAGCCTCTGGGAAGGGGAAATAGCTTGAGGTTAGCAGGAAAAGGGAATAGAAGTCAGAGGCAGAGAAGAGGAAGGAAGGAAGGAGAAAGAGGGATGTGGGAAGGGCTTTGTCAGCTGCTGCTTGGGCCTCCCATAGCTCTCAGGCATCAACTGACTGAGCAATATGGATGGTCCAGTTGTCCCTACAGCACTGTTCTTAAACATTGCTGAGCACCAATTATGCATAAACTATATTCGTTCTCTCATGGCAGTGATTTTGCTTATGACTTTCTTCAGAGATGAGCTATTGCATGTCTGATTAATGAAGTTAAAAATTGAGGTCATTACATTGCAATTTGTTTGTGACTGGTCACAATTATTCATTTCTTTTCCAAACTTTATTTCTGGGACAGGACCCCACCCATTTGTTTTTCATTCATTCATTTAGCAAAACAGTAACTGACCACCTGTTACATGCCAGACACAGGACTGCAGGCAGGAGACAAGCTGGTCTACACAGGAGACACAGTCCTGCCTCCTGAGTGTCATGTCTACTGGAAAGCAAAGACATTAGTGAAACCTAAATTCCAGGAAAAACCCAAGGTGGGTGCCTAGGTAGCTGGGAGAGGTGGGAGCAATCTGGAAAGCCTAAGGGGTAAATAGGTCTTGATAAGGTGACAGAAAGGTCGCAGCATCTTAAGGAACAACAACAGAAACCTTGTTCTATACATAGGCAAAGGCC